>NC_132884.1:16306653-16509153 GCF_030463535.1 Salminus brasiliensis | reverse complement strand
CTAATATGTTAACTGAAGTATACCTGTTGACCATGTCTTTAGTGTTTTTTGTTAATTTCAATAAAATCAAAATTCAATTGAATTTTAACTTTGGGTTTTAAAGCATAGATACTTCTCACTTTGTGATTAACTTATACATCTAAACTGAGAAAGCCTAATTCCTCTACTGTCTCTGGCCATGAGGGCAGAGTGCTGTCCAATGTGCTGAAGTACATTTAAATCTTTTGCTGTTTAATGAAATACGCCTATACAATTACATTCCCCAGATCTCTGTATTAATGAAATTTCCCCTGTTCTGTTTACAAACATACATGTAGCAAGTAAAGCATAAATGTCAAAAAAAAAAAAAAAAAAATGGTACACAAAAAATAGTACACACATGCACACATATACACACACACACACACACACACACACACACACACACACACACACAGTATTCCCTTCATTCAAATATACACTGTATGTGTTTAGGCCTATACCACTTCCTTTGCATACAGTTGCATGACTGTTTAAAGAGTTATCAAGACATTATAGTTATTTTTGTTAAGCAAAATAAAACAATTACTGTTTGTTCTTTTTATTATTTCTTATCTCGAGAATGAAAATTAAGCGCTGGTTTTTTTTTCTTTTTTAATCATAATTCCTAAAATATTGTATAAATGGTGTGGGGAGGGGGTAATGTTTGGAACGGCAAACTGTGAGTATCAAGCCTTTTTTTCTGGGTTCAAGTTAAATGTGTGAAGTAAAATTAAGCAAAAGAGAGAGAACTATACAAATGAACAAAAGCAATAATTTGCATTAGTCCTCATCAGTCCAGTCTCAAACACTTCAAATTACCCTCTGCCCTGCTCTGTTATTACTATTATGTTTTGTTGTGTAGATCAGTTCTAGTTTCAATAAAATGAATGCAAATCTGCCAAAGAGGCCATCATTCAGTGCAGGCTCAAACCGAAGAAAACTAAGGGGAATTAAAAGTAAAGGAGAGCAAAAAGAGCATCACACATCCACAGTGGCCGAAGAAGGTGTCCTGGCTGTAAAGGGGACGCTGCTACAGAAAAAACAAACATCCAGAAAGTCACCGGCAGGCCCCAGGTGGCAGGTGGAGGAGTCAGAAAGGCAGATGTTCGCTCTAAATTTAAGGAGGACAAAGCTAGAGCAAGAATAAAGACGTGCGGCCAAACCCAGTAACCCAGAGGAGAAACAGGTCATCCATCTGAAAGATAAAAACAGAAAAGTTCACAGCCAGAGTTTTTATCTTCATGAAATTCAGTGAGGGTCAGCAGAGTAAGAAATATTACCAAAACAACAAGTGCTATATCAAATACCAGGGCTTGCTGCTTTTACTTATTTATATCCACTGGGGGTGGGTTGGGGGGTACATAAAAAGAAAACAAAATCTAATCAAATGCACAATCTGTTGTACATTAATAAAATATATTTTATCAACATACTTGCTGTCTTTTAGTTTAGTTATTTTGGAAAGATGAGTAAGACATTCAGCAAAATAGTACAAAAAGGATGATTTTTTTTCTGATTTTATTTAACAGGAGAAAGTGCAATGTTGCTCTGGCCTCACATTATTTGTGATCTAAATTCTATAAAGCGCCTGCAAATCGCTGAAAGCACTGCGAAGCTCTATTACTGATCAATAAAAATCAGCCAAGGATAGCATCAACTAAGCCATATAATCTATGTCAAGGCATGCAATTTATTAACTAAATGTTTATGGGGCTTAATAATATTCATGCAAGCTTGCAAATTAGATCCCTAATGCATGGTATAGACCTATCAGCCATAATATTAGTAACACATATTAGAGCCTAATACAGAGTAGGTCCCCCTCATGCCGCTACAACAGACCTTACCACCATGAGACAATCAGGCACTGGCCTACCTGCTGGAACACCAGTGTCACTGGCTAGAGTCAAGAGAGTTTTACTTTGCCATAGACTGAGAGGCTGCCAACAGAAAAAAGAAGCCCCTGCTCCAAAAATCAACATCTTCAACCACATGGACAAGGACAAAGCCTTCTGAAGGAAAGGTTTGCAGTCAAATGAGACAAAAATTGAGTTGATTGGCCACAATGCCCATGAGGTATATACCCTAACATACTGCACCAACTGTTTAATATGATGGCGGTAACATCATGCTGTGGGGATGTTTTGCTGCCAGTGGAACTGATACGATGCACAAAGTGGATGGAATTAAGAAGAAGGATTACCTGGTAGAAAAGATAAACTAGTAAAATAGATAACCCTTTAGAATGACCTTCTCAAAGTCCTCACCTAAACCCTATCAAAATGTGTTTACTGTGCTTAAAAGATGGGCCAGTGACAGCAAATCAACTATTTTAAATTATCTCAAATTCTGCCAAGAAGAGTGGTCAAATACTCAACCAAAATTGTGCAAGTAGCTTGTGGATGGCTTCCAAAAATCTTGTTTTTTAAGCTTAATCTTTTTCTTTTTGGACTTTTTCCCAAGTGTCACCTCACTGATTACATAGTCATAGCCAATTTCCACCCACAAGCTAAGACTCTCCCGTAACATGGTGCCACATGCTAGGACGATGAAGGCTAGCATGTGCTTTTTCCAAGTCATGTGAAGACAGCCAATTTCATCATTTAGAACTTGCTGTTAACACAACGGCATCGCTCTCAGCCGTCTAATCCGCTATGTCAGCTAACAGATGCCCATGTTGGCTAGCTGAAAAGGGAGGGGGGCATCCGGCCCACCCAGAGAGAGACCTCTTATGCTTTTGCGCACTCCTGGCCACAGATGGCTGTGACATCACATGTGGGATCAAAGCACATGGTAAACACATGGTTCGACCTAAATGGTTCTTAGCTTGGATGTATGGTCCTGGGGGCAAATGTAATTGGTATAGAACTTCTTGTTATGCGGAGGTCCTTCTCAAATGTGCACATCTCACTTAGAACATTTCAAAAGAGCCATCCACTGAAAGGTTCTTCAGGTAACCAAAAGATGGCCCTTCTACAGCAATGCTCCAAGACCTTTTTAGTCTCCTTTAATGTTAAGAGTGTAGGTTAGCCCTGTTTTTCTTTTTTGCTTCAGTCAGGACATTTTTGCATGGAAAATGTAGGAAAACAAACATGCGCGTGTACACACACACAAATACACACCAGTTGGCTGATTGTGTATTCATGCCTCCTCCACCTGTGCAAGGCCACATAGACACTTTCGCTTTAAAGCAGGATCAAAGTCTCTGAGCCGGAGAGGAAATAACACACACTCATTGTTCTGCAGTTCAGCTAACTGTATGTAAATCTGCACTCATAAAGCAGTGTTCTGCATTAATGTGTAAGTGCTGCTTTGAACTTTTGACTGAAAAATACTCTCACAAAAGTGCTCTCACCATGTGCTTCTCTTCCTCACACACACACACACACACACACACACACACACACACACACACAAACACGAGCACACACACACACACACACACACACACACACACACACACACACTCTGCTTCTTCTAAATAAGCACATTTAGAAGCACCAGCATGTACATACAGACGAATTGCGGGACTTATCACACGGCAAATATTTGCCAGTTTAAATATTCATGGAGTAAAATGTCAATAGTACTTGACTATCAGTGTTTATTTGCATAAATAAATAGACTAAACAATCCCACTCTATTTACTGAATTAGAGATGACCCAGTGCAGAGAGTATGAATGTTGTTTTTTGTTAAAAAAGGCTGTGCAGGAAATAAAACTAGAATTGCTGTCTAAAGAGTAAGAAAGACATACAAAAAATATGCTTTTTTTTTGCTTTCTTATTATTTAATTGATGCCTGAGGAATTGTGTCAATATATAAGCAATATAATATCATATAATATTTAAGGCAAATAATTTACAGTAAGTTAAGTAAGTATTGGGACACCTCATTCGTTGTATCTTCCAAAATCAAATATATATATATATATATATATATATATTAGATAGTTGTTCCTGCTTTTGTTGGAAAGCACTTTCCAGGGAAGACTTTCTACTAGATATTGGAGGAGCACTGCTGTGACAATCTGATTGTATTCAACAACGAGAATGTAACTCAGGACATTGGATGATCACCATCCTATCTTGTCTTCAACTTCCCAACTCATACTAAAAGTCCTCATCTTAATATTGTTCATTCATATTTGAGTGACATCATCGTCCTCAAACTTAATGTTACTTTTACTTATTTAAAGTTCACAGTAAAAAATAAAAATAAAAAAAAGAACATCATTTGACTTTCTTCCATTTCTGGTAATGATGGTCATCAATGGCTAAATTTATTTTTGACACATTAACAAAAGTCTTTAAGATATTATTTAAAAAATCCTAGAAACTAATTTGTGTGCTTTGTTCCAGGATATTGGAGCATGTAGAGTTTTTACAGTCTCTGACTGAACACTGTGGGTATCAGAGAATATTGGGTACAAGAGGTGATAACAACTGTATCTAACAATTTTCTGCATTCATATATATATATATATATATATATATATATATATATATATATATATATATATATATATATATATATATATAAACCACATATCTCCAAAATAGCAACTTTATAGGAGAGGGAAACAAAACTTACCTTTAAATCAGTTCAAAGAGATATTATTCCCAGTTATTTTGGAGCATTTCCATCAGTCTATTCATCATGAACTTTTAATAGCAGGGAAACATGTTGGTAACATGCTACAAATGCAGCAGATACGGATATATAAAAAAATACTAAAATGGAATCAGCAGCATGAATTTTATCAGTGACACAGTTATAGTGACCACACAAGTCCAGGCTAGTCCAAAGAGATCCAATTAAAACTCTGAGTTTTGGAAGTTCTGACATAGCTGTCTATCCACTGTAGTGTGGTTTCCACCCTTTAATGAAATATGATGAAATGATTATGCAAAATTTCCTACTTTTGACTGTGGAGGTTTTTAGTGTCTGGATGAACTATTTATTCATGGAATGAATAAACCACGAGGGAGTTTTACCAAAAGGGTACCAAAAGCACTTTAAACATCACAAAAAGAAGAAGAACCACGAATAGGTCGACACTGAGTGTGGGATAATAGTAACTCAATGCAACTGGACTTTAATGTTCCTGTTGATCACGGGTAGATAAAACACTGTCTTGTTACTTTTAAATGATTGTCAGTCTTCTCATAATCATCAGAAAATGGAATTTTAACATTCAACATGTGGAATATCCCAAATTCACTGCTGTCCAATGAAAAACATGTCAATCTTCATTTTCGTCCATTTTAGTTTCCTCTGTCGTTTGAACCCTTTAGCTGCTCTATACACTGTGTATCCACACCTTGGACGATCACCACTCCACCTTATTCCCCAACTCCGCAACTCATCCCAAAAGTATTGGATCCTTCCACAGTTCCACTGCTCCACAGCTCAATGCTGGGGGGCTTTATACCCTTCTTGGCCAAACCTGGCATTAGGCATAGTGCTAACAAGTTCATGTTTATCTGCCCCAAAGAGTCCTATTCTATTGGCAATGCTTCTCTACACAGACTAGACAAGCTGTGTGTGTGTACATTTGCATCTGTGTCAGAAATGGGAGCAACTTAAAGTAACTGAATGCATTTTTGAGAAAGGGTAACTTTACAGGTCAATGTTATGTACAGTTTTGTGGAATACAAATGGCGGCCTCATGGTGGAATCACCCTGTGACACAAAAATGGCAAATACTGAATTATTAGGAGCATTAGCCCTATGCTACATAAGCTAACACTACAACTAATAGTAAAATTATAGGGCTAATACTAGAGCTAATACAAACACTCCAGGCAACACCAACATAACACTAACTACTGTAACTAACACTGAACTATCACTAAATACTGCTCTCCAAGGTTGGGTTGGTTACTTAAAAAATGTATTCTGTTACAGATTACTCATTACCTGCTAATAAATGTAACTGTAGCATAATCCGATTCCTTTCCGCTACTTTAATATTTCTTTCAAAACCATATATTAATATTCAAATTTACATACAAAAGAGAACAAACATTCCGGTCATCTAATCATGTAAGAAAACTAATATCTTGTTTAATACACACTTATTCATCAATTAAAGAACGTGAAGGTTCCTTACCAATTTAAAGGTTCTTCACACTCACAGCTACTTTACAAAAATAGTTCTTTTTAGCAGTCCTGGAGGCACCCTGCCCTGCACATGTTAGTGGACTCCCTGCTTTTAAACACCCCCTGCAACTCTGAAAGGGCTTGTTAATGAGCTGATTAGTTGAATCAGAGGAAGCACTAAAGTGGGCAGGGCAGGGTGCCTCCAGGACCAGGGTAGAGAATTACTGCTTTATGTACCCAAAAACTGGCATCAGCTAAAGAACCTCTGGGGCACCTTATTGTATGCTTGTATGAAGCATTCTCTTACATTGCTAATAGAGAATCTGACGCTGTTCATGAGCATGATATTACAGCTGTAATGAGGGCTGTATGCAGAGCTGAGAGACAATGTCAATCAGTCAGTCAGTCGGTCGGTCGGTCAATCAATGGTCTTTTATCAGTCAGAAGGATGTCACTGTTTAACTAGCAGCTTACTTTAGACAGTGTTCAGTGTTTGTTTTAAGTCTGGAGGTTCACACAAAGCTCGAACTGTGCTAAATAACATTTTTGGAGAACATGAGGTCCTATCTTAGTAAAGTAGCACTAGAACAACAAGAACAAGTGTATGAATGTTATGAATATTAAGTTTATGACCCGCAGTAAAAACAAATGTAAACCAGATTAATGAGCTGGAGCAGTTCTCTCACTGAATCAGAACTCATGCTGGTTTCACTGTTTGGGAGAAGCCCACCCCCAAAATGGAGATTTTGCCTGGTTCTGCTGCAGAGTGTTACTGTCTGTTGTCCCACCTCCAGCTGAAATCAATTTTCTGATGGGCTATGCCTCTGAATTTGACTGCCTGTTGTCCTAGCCCCAGTTGAAAGAGAGATTCTGATTGGTTCTGCTGTGGAGTTTGACACTGTTGACCCACCCCCAGCTGAAAGCGATTCTGATCTGGTCTGAAATGCAATCAGAAGGACAAAAATCTACGATTGCGCAGACTCTGGCTGCCGAAAACTCTTCAGACTAGAGCCAATCAGCACAGACTCAGCCAATCGAAGCTAAAATTAGTGTATAGTCGCGTAGTGTAACCCCGGCTTCACGCTGACACCAGAGTTAACACTAGAGGTGTTACGACACTTGCACCAGGGATAATTTAGAGACCACACTAACTCAGACTAACACTCTAACCACACTAACTTCGCCTTCTCAATCACATTCTTAATAAGAAAGCATTCATGTTAACTGAGTGTTCCAATACTAGTGCACACCCTCATGGCTCGCCCCCCCCCCCATGCTATCTAACAGATCTAACATCCTCGAGAATAAAAGGTGAGCACCCATTAAAGTAACGGTTCAGTGGAAGTTGTGGTCCCTTCGCCTGTGTCTGAACTTTTTAGTTTTTTTAGTTTTGCACTGGAGCTACAAGGTCAAAGTAGCAAACACATGACATAAGCTAATATCCCACCAATTAGCACTGTTCAGACAATTCAGCACTGTTTCCTCAAACCGCATTGAGTTAAGAAATCTCAGATAGACTTGCTTATGTGGTGTCTTGTGTTTGCGGATGCTGTATGACACATTGTTATCTATGAAACTGGTAAAAGCACACACGACGTTCAGGCTTTTAAGATGCTTGCTTCTTTTTAGCTATGCGACATAGTTTTGTCTGAGTATATAATTGTGTGCTTTCCTGTACAATTCTCTGCCTCACTTTTTTCTGATTGCAGCTACACTTCTAATGAGGGCGTGTGTTTTTTAGCCTCATCAACACAAAGTCACTGCGAGACACTCTCTATACGCCTTCACTCCGTTTCAGAGAGAGACAGCCATGTGAATGTGACTCTGTTTTTGTTTCTTTTTTAGTCAAATCTTCATGGTGTTAACTGCATGGTAGCTGCGAGTGGCATGGGATAGACAGCGTCTTTTTAAAACGTGTGAATAAGTGCGTCTCGGTTTTTTAGTCAAACAAAAAAAAAAAAAAAGAAAAGAGAAAAGAAAGCATGCATAAGAGTACACTCAAAATGTACCCTTATGGTTCCTAATGGGCTTTTGGCTCGGGCGTATAGTTCTAGGAAAATAGATAACCCTTAACTAAGGCTCTGCTACATAAACGTGACATAACCTTGCCATAAACACGTCATTACAGATGCTGTAAACTGGCAGGAGTTGTCATGACACATTATGTCCTGTAAAGTAACAGAGTGACCAATGTCTGTTTGTCAGTGTTTGCGACGACAGTAACCGATAATGATAGCATGATAGCATAGTTATAGATGTGATTCTTGTCAAGCTTATGTCAATGTTATGTAGCAGTTTATAAATAAAGTGTTACTAAGAAGGCTTTTGTGACATCTGAGACTAGATGGCATGCAAGCACCTATTTGTGCTCTAAAGAAAGTGCACTGCATTGTTCATAGAGCTAAGAGGAGGCATTAAATCCATACACCGAACACTAAAGAAACAAAACAATAAGAGAACACTAATAATGAAAACTGACGAGCACCAGAGTGTTGTGTCTTTAGCTGTGGAACGTTGTGGAATATAAAGCAGGAACCAGTCACAACATACAGCAGTAAACAGGTCAACAGCTCAAGACAAAGAAACACTGCCAACACAGGGCCATAAGAGCACAAGACACAACCAGACACACCTGGGGAAGATAACGAGAGGATGTGGCTACAACAGAGGCACAGGTGGGAACCCTAATGACCCTGGGTGGAACTAGGGCAATATGTCTGACAAATCTCCATTTTTACCTTTTGGCTTTATGACATAATATGAATCTGACACATGCTCTCATCGTATCATAATTTCATGATGAATGGACCAATAGAAAAGTTCCTAAATTACCTTTAGGACTTCTTTTGAAAGTTTTTTTTTTTCTTTCCTTCTTTCATTTCGGAGATACAAGGTTGATGGATGGATGAATGAATGAATGAATGGATGGATGGATACATACAGCACTGCTACTCTTTTGTTTGTGTGGGGGGGGGGAGTAGACATGTTTACACTTTGCTGCTTAAATAACACACTACAGGCTATATATGCTCTCTAAATGACGCTGCACTCTAAAACGGGGATTTGAACAACTTACCTCTTCTGTAAGCTACATCTTTTAATGAGGTTGAGTGGGATTTTTGTCCTATTAAACTTTACCAACCTTACAACAGTAGCTACAAATAGATGCATTTGTGAGTGAAGCTCGGATAACACAATTGGATGGACAATGTAAGAGCAACATATATACACACACACACACACACACACACACACACACACACACACACACACACACACACAAGCTCACTTACAGCTAAGCCTAAGAGGGAGAGAGTGTGTGTGAGTGTGTGTATCGCTCTTACACTGCGCCCAGGCTGAGGTAGGAAGCGGATTAGGAGGTGAAGGCGCTCCGGTTGCCACAGAGATGCTGACCGCAGTGCTGAAATCACTCGGCTTCATTCATCAAAGCCTCTTTGAGCAGCTCCAGCACTGAGCCCCTGAGTACGGTCGCAGTTTCAAATCCAACTCTACTGCCCCGAACACTTGGCTGATGCACACATACACACACACTTTTTTTTTTTTTTCTCTCTCTCTCACACACTCACACACACACACACATCTCTCTCTTTAAAGCTGCTCCAGGGCTGATCTACTCTCTTCATAGGCCTGGGTGATAAAGCAATAACACTAAATAATCAAACATTATTTCAGTATACTTGACATTTTCTTTCAGTCTTAAAATCAATTGAGGCTTAAAACTATATGGAATAATAAAAAAAAAAAAGGTATATGGAAGTACTGGTATCCGATGTTATGTTATATAATGAAACTATATTTTGAATCATTATCCGGTTGTAAAAGCCTCTCATCTTTCATCTCGGATTTGAGAATCAAGGTCTAAGACATTGTCAAAACATGTAACCCTATACCCAACCCTTACCTTAAACTTACCCTTTTAGGGTTAGATATAAGGTTTAGTTTAAGATTAGGTTTAGAGTTTATGGCTGATTCAAGGGTAAGGTTAAGGGTAGGTGCAGGGTTCCATTCAATGGACGGCCATTTACATTCAGCTTACAGTTCAGATGCATTTAATACACGTCATCGTGGTCACACATCCCCAAAATGGTGACTTTACAGGAGAAGGCATAAACGTTCTTAACTTTAAATGGAAGTCAATGTATTCATCCAGTATTATAAACACAGTGCACAGAGCTGCTACAGGGTTCAAACCATGGAAAACAAAAACTAAAAACAGACAGAAATTGAGATGTTTTTCACATGTATGAGGGCAGTGATATTCAGTTGAATGTCAGGTGAGCATCTACAAGGCATCTACAATGGACCATTTCAGTAAAGTGTTACCAGCTGATGAATTAGATTGAGTTTTTTAATGTTATGAAAACAGTGTAACTGTGCATTAGGGTTTACTGAAAAGCCTATTTATTATTTTTTTGACTAGATAGAGTTTTTGTTTACTACTGGGGAAATTTGTGAATTTCCCCACTGCGGGACTAATAAAGGACTATCTTACTACATAGCAAAAAAAGCTGGAACAAAATATGTAAAGAAAAACAAAACTTAATAAATAATTAATTAGAAAATTCTCTCTAAATGCAGGTATAAAGTGGATCTTTTGATATTGAGGTCAAGGGTCTTATTTGATTTTCATTAACTCAATGTGAAGAGTTTGCAATGTAGCAGGTGGTCGGAATATGGGTAAAGGGATAGGTGCAACATTTTTTTCACCTTTTCCTGCAATATTTTACTTTGTTTATATGAGGATTCTTGTGTCTTTTAAAATCAGAGCATTTTATTAGCTTTGTTATTTTTTTTTTTAGTTCTCATATTTAAGTGTTTTTGTATTTCAGTCTGTCCTATTGGTCTGTCTTAAAATGCAGGATTTGCCTTTGATAAACCACACTGCTTGATTTTGACCCCTGTTGTGACTGCAAGAATAATTTCGAGAAGACTCTGTTCATGGATCACATTTCTACCTATCATTTCTTAATGTATCCCCCTATTCAACAACTTCCCACGGCACCGCTGTGCTGATGAGACGGGTTAATCCATGTTCGAGTTCAATACGCTCTCTCTGTAATGTTCTGAATGGCACTGACAAGCAGGAAAATAAGTATAGAGTGGAAACTTGTGTGTGCACGGCTATAAAAACCATGACACTATTAGGAGCAAAAAAACAAACTGACATTTCACTGCTAGGAGTGTGAATGTCTCTGGTGTGCCACGGTGTGTAATTGTGGCGAAGCGTCGGCGAGTGTGGAGTGTAAACCTGCTAACCGGAACAGGGAGGCGGTTTCAGCTCAGCCTGAAACGATCTAATGAGAATTAAAGCTGCTGCCTGATGTCACACCTGTTGATTTCGGCTTCAGCCGCACCAGAGTGGCTTACCTAATTGTTTCGCCAAGCTTAATTTGCATCTTCCAAAAAAAAAAAAAAAAAAAAAAAAAAAAAAAGCGCCTCTGCAGTAATGAGCCAAGCTTGGCCATGTGCGTGTGTGTGTGCGATTCTCATACACAGCTCAGAACAATAATGCTTGATCGCTGAAGGCTGTAACAGCGCTTGTAGGAAAATGGAAACAATCAGCTTTTCAATTCTCAAAAGCACTACAAGAGCAAACAGAGTCAAACTGAACAAAAGCTAAACCTCTATTGTTCTTCACCAGTTCCAACAGGACGCTAATCATTTCTTTGACTTGCAAGTTAAAACCACAACACCATCTGGATTCCAACATGTAACCATTGAATGCCTACCTACTGTCTTTGACTGCCCGTGACCTCATTTGCCCTTCTCCAAGTCATCTGTTGTTTTCAGATAAGACAAATAAAATATCAAAATATGATTTTTTTCAGACAGCTGTTTATGTTGCAGTAGATAGAAGTGTCAGGCCACTCAGTACTTAAAGTACAGAGAAACAGAGGAATAAAACATTTATTTAAAGATTAAACATCCATGCAAATAATGGGTAAATGCCCATGCAACCTTTTAAGGGTTAACCCCTCCCCCCGTATATATCAAACAATCATGCATGAAAGTGAAACAACTTTAGAACCTATAGATTTAAGTATTAAAAACTTGCACTTATGTTGTGCACTATGCCTTTAAGGGTTAAACACCAATGATTTTAATGTTTCCACAGCTATGGACTTCAATGTTGAAAGTCTATGCATTTTAGATTAAGGCTCACTGTCTAGAAACTAATTCGTTTAAAAGTTCAACACCTGTGTTTTTAATGCACGTATGCATTTAAGAAATAAACAATTCATTTAACGCATCAAAAAAAAAGCATGTAAAGATTAAATATGCATTTAGGAGTTAATCCCTTAAACAGCCTTTTGGTACAAACTTCTGTTACCAAAGATTAGCCCCACCAGTTTGTACAGAAGTCCCAGTAGTTACTGAATAACACATCTTAGTGTGTAATAATCCTTTCTGCGTTAAGGGGTTAAACATCACTGCATTGGAGTGTTAAACATCAAAGCATTTAAGGCCTAAACATTTATACACTTTAGAGTTAAACAGCAACGCATTTAGGGGTTAAAGATCTATGACTGAGTGTTGAACCCCAATGCATATAAGGGTTAAACCTCAATGAACCCAAGTGGTAAACACCAATGCATTTAAGGGGTACACATCTATGAATTTCAGTACTGAATCCCAATGCATTTAAGGATTAAACACCAATACACTTAAGTGGTAAACACCTATTAATTCGACTGCTGAGCCCCAATGGATTTAAAGTTAAACCACAACGCATTTACATGTTAAACACCCATACTTTTACAAGTTGAATTAAAATGCTTTTAAGGGTGTATGATTTTAAGGGATTTTAAACAAATTACATTTCCGTATTGAACACCTTTCAAATTAAAAGTTGAATAAAGGTCTTACAAAGAAAGATGCAGATCCAAGATGCATATCCGTGCCAGTCCCATATCTGTTAAGGTTCTAATAAAGACTCAAAAGACTCGCAATCAGCAGCCTTAATGAGTCAGTTTTCTCACTGTCACATGAGGAGCTTGATGGTCTCCGCCAAACTCCCCTGTCGCCTAATGACCGAGCTGAGAAAGACCCAGTGTGTGCATCCAGATGCTTTTTGGTTTGGATTTGAACTTGCTTTGTGTTCCAGTTTATGTAATATGGCCTGGATTCATACTGCTGTAGGATCAGCCCTCATTCTTGTGGGAATTTTTCTCAACTCACAGCCATAAAGGGCATGATCAAAAGGCAGGATTTTGAATGTGAAAATGCAAGTGCTTCCCAGTTGGGAATCAGTTACCGTGGATCTCTTTCACTCAGTCAGCCGACTGATAATGCAGTACTCTACTTCTGAAAGAAAAACTTTATATTCTTTCTCTTAAATAGCTACTTAAAACAAGCAACGTATACATCTTAGCAAAAGTTTTCATTTGCTGCAGAGGCATATGTGAAGGATGGACTCTCTACATGATCATTTATGTGCCAGTACTCGCCAAGCACTTTCAATCAATCATCACTTGAATGCCACAGCTTGTTTGAGTATTGTTGCAGACCATGTGCATCCTTTCATGGTCATGTGTTATTCAGGGGTCTTCTCAAGCACCGAATCTAAATCCAGTAGAACACAATTGGGATGTGAAAGAAAAGGAGATTCACAGCTTGAAAATGCATCCGACAAAATCAACAGGAGTTATGTGACACAGGCATATCAACATGGACCAGAATCTCATCTTGTGGAAGAAAGAATGTATTGAGAGCAAAGGGAGGCCCTACCTAGTATTCCCTAATAAAGTGCCCAGTGAGTATATCCATATCACTGTTCACAGCATTTCTTCAACATCAGTCTGAGTATTGAACATCTATGCTACAGCTATAGTAGTTACAGCTATCAGCCAGAGTAGGTACAGCTGTCCTTAACAATGCGTTCTTGGCTACATGCTTGTTCTCCAGAATAGCACAGTTTAATTTATGAATAAACACATGCAAAATTCTCAATTTACAATGATAAAATGATAAAACTGCTGTCTGGCCATGGCAAAACTCATTGATTTCAGTATTCAAAACTGGCACTTTAAACCAAGTAAGACCCCTGGACATCCTTAAACACTCTATTTAGTTCCAAAGTTCAAACTGACTCTCAGTCCTCCTCAAGTCACCTGGTACCGAAACTTGAACTGAAACTACATTTTGAGCTGCGGTGAGATGTTAGCGCTATACACTCTTTCAGTGAAAATGCTGCTGTCAAACTGATGGGACAGTCCAGCCACTCTTAGCCTGCACTACTCACAGCTCATTCATCATTCAAACACACTGCAGATAGCCTTATGTAAGCTCAAGTGATAGTTCTGCCAAAAAAAATAAAATAAAAAAGAATCACATGTACAAATTTTCCTCTTAACCTAGATGTCATCTGCTAAGACTTGATTACTGTCTGAAGTCTGTTCCTTTAGTTTAACACCAATAAGCACTGTGCAAACGACATGCCTAAACCATCATATGCTTGCCTCAACAGTTGTTAAAGGTACCCTAGAATGGCATTTACCTAAAAGGTATTTACCGTAGTTCAATAATGAGCGTTCAAGTGGAAGTAGAAGTGACATACCATGAACCTCAAACACTGTTATTTTCCCCTTCAGAAGAAACTTCTGTATAAGTAAAACACGGGCTGGAAAACAGGCCAATTCCAAACACTCAAAACTCAAAATATGTTACTGTACTTGTTCTGTTCACACCTCTAAAAATGTATACACACCCAGAACAACACTTTCCTGGTCAAATGACGCAGCTACTTCATGAGAATACAAAAGTAAAGCCAAAGAAGGGGTACAACCGGTAAAGCAAGCGGGTGCTAGGCTAAATGCTAACCCAGCAGTCCAGGAAAAGAAGACGCCAAGAAGACGCCAAGAAGACGCCAAGAAGACACCAAGAAGACACCAAGAAGACACCAAGAAGACACCAAGAAGACACCAAGAAGACACCAAGAAGACTTCAGTGCTAAAAACAATGCTAGGCTAAGTTATGCCATGCTATGCTATGCTATGAGCCATCATAGTGACCACAACACTGAGCTCCCACTGCAAAAGGAAAAAGAGCATGTTTAATTCTGAGGCAAAATAACAGGGTGGTAAATAGGCTTGTAAAACTGCATCTGAGGCTGTGATCAGAATGGCACTCTAGCTACATTTTAGGGCACTGATGAGTATGTCGGCCATTTTTCGCAGAGTATCTGAATCGTAAAGTGGAATTCTAATGGGATTTTGAGGCCACTACAATCGCCCTTAATACACCACTAATTTACTCATTTATAGTAAACACTGTAGCTCAGTACATCAGCTGATGTGGATCATAATGCCTTATGCATCTCATTACTAAGCAACAGACAGTGGAACGAAACTGAGTCAACATTTGTAGTCCCAGGTAGTTTTTTTTAAATAGAGGCTTTTTATTCAAAGATTATTCCATGAACAGCACAAGATTTTCCTAGCTTAAATTCAGGATTCGGTTCATGTGCTTTAAACATAGCTCAGCCACTCACGTTCGTTTCTAGAACTACTTAGTAAACTAAATTCTCTCCATATACAACAAAATCCTAATGAGGCAATAGGGATCCATTTCAGTCACAGCCTTAGCATTTTTCATTCCAACCAAAGTCACATTTTAACTATTTATAAATTAAACAAAAACTAAAATACTAAACAACTGAATACCCAATAAATGCATTATATGGAACATTTAAGTAATCTCTTGAACAGCAGATTTCTAAGACTGTATGGCACATTTATCTTTAAAAATGGACAAAAGTACAGCCAAAATTCTGACTTCAAGACATCGGCTACAACACATGGCAAAGTTATCTTTTTAAAAATCTGCTTTTTTTTTTTCCTTCCTACCAATTCAACTGATTATACATGGATTTATTAAAAACACTGTAGGTGTTGAGCCCAGTGGACAGCACTGGGTCAGAGAAGGCCTCTAAGCATGAGCTCAGAGTTGAATATTTAGCAGTGTGCGAAAGGCCAAGCAGAAAGTTTTTTGGGTCGAGCTCATAGTTTTGCTGAGTCAAATTAATTTCACTTTTTCCATGTCTGAGCTGAATGACCTGTCTGATCGGCTCTGCAGCTTGCTGAAGCTAATCCATTGAAGGCTATGATCCTTATTCCTTCAGCACAGAACTCCATCAGGACTGCAGTCACAAACATGTTTACTGAGGTAACTTTAAATAACTTCCAAGCGTTGTCTTATTAAAATCTATGTTTAATTCAGCAGGAGGAGGGATTAACATCCTCTTTTGGCACTAAGCGCTTTAAAGATTTTGCAGAGTATTGCTTTACAGTTTTAAGATGGAGGCAGTTTTGCTCTCTGGTGACTTTAAGTGCTGTAAGTGGAAATATCTGTCTCTGCATGAGATCGCCAAGTACGTTTACATGTACAAAATAATGTGAAATGTGCAGATCAGATTTTGGCAGTAATTTATCCCACATGCTACAGTTTATCTAAGAAATTTCATCAAAGAAAAACCCCAGCAGTTAGTAACCATATTTTTTTTTCTGACATGCAGATCTACAGCAGCTTTCCAACCCCCCCAATAAACTCAAGCGACATGAAAAGGAAGCAAAATGAAAATATCTTGCCACAGTTTGTTATTTTAAATTTCTAATCGCTTGCTGGAGTTTTTATGGTTCCAGATTTACACAGTGCTGTCATTCGTCCACTCCCTGTGGCCGGCGATTAGGACAACGAGGCATACCCACAGTACTTGCCTGTTCATTAAGTTGCATTCCAGCACACAGTAGAGACCTGTATCTTAGCTGGCTCACTATAAACATGAGTTCTTATAAGATGGATTACATGTTTGAAAACAATGGCAGATGAAAATTAAAACTGCTAATTCCACTTGAACCACCCAACAAAGCAAAAATGAACAGAATCTGAAAAGAAAATGTTGTGTAACGCTAGCTGGCAGAACTGGTATTTAGTGTTCTCCTCCAAGCATGTTCAGCTACACATCATTATTTTGCATAGCTCAGCTGAATCAACTGAATCTAAGTGCCAAAACCTTATGAATGAACATACCACAGGCAGTATCAGGCAGTCTAGCATGGGCCGTGCACATACTACATGTGGTACACATACTACATGTGGTACACATACAAGGCAGAGGTTTGGAGGGTCAGTATTTGGCTGATGAATTTCAAAACAGTTAGCTTCATCATGGTGTCCTGTTTCTGGGAAAAGTTTATTTATCAGGTTATATTCTGTGAAAACAAAGACTGTCAGATGTAACATTTACATGAATAACAAAGAGCTGCCCATACATCTTTTTTTTTTTTTTTTTTTATTCACAAGGAGCCAAATCCACACAACCGGTCTGCCATGTACTTGAAGAATTGAGAAAACAGTGTAGCTACAGCTTCATTTATGCTGCTTTTCTCCGTTATGGAGCTTCTAAAAAAGGGAAAGGAATAAATGGATGGAAACTCCTGCAGAAACTGTAAACGTTTTACAATTCTACTATAGTTTAGGATTAGGGTAAAGGTTGGTTAGATTTAGGTTATTGACAGATAGATAGATAGATAGATCACTTTATCCCACGGGGAAAGTCAGTTTTCACAGCAGCAAAATCAAACAAGAGAGCAGCATAATAAAGGCACTTAAAATAGTAGTAAGAAGTGGCAAATAGGAAATAGTAAATCTGACTATAAATACAGCTATAATATACATAATATAACCCAATTATATAAATAAGAAGTACTAGAAAAAGTGATTGCAGTGCAGCAATAACATTAATATAATGTAATATACAGAATGAATTATGTGTAATGTAACAGTGCAGTAACTACATTAATATAATGTAGTGATGTAAAGCATCCTGGGGTATCAGTACAGTATAAGTGATAAACAATAGAGTTTTAAAGTGGCAGTGCAGATGACAGATGTGTTAAGGTAACACCCTAACACAGAAAGGCTTATACAAGGTGTATTATTCAGTAACTAGAGGACTTCTTTACAAACTGGTAGGGGGAATTCTTTGGTAACAGAATTTAGTAATAACACTTTCGGCCCACCGGTGGGCCATAGGATTTTTAAGGGGTTAAGTATAGGGTTAGGGTAGGTTCAGGTTGAGGTGTACAATCAGGTAATAAAATTCCTCTGGTTGCTTTGTAATATTCTCTGTTCATATCGATCAGTTTCTGCATGTTTGAGTTGTGTCAGTAATTTGTACATATGTCAACTAGATTTCATTCACATTGTACATATCCTGAAATGGTCTTTTACTCACATTTGTAAGTATTTCTCTTGAGACCAGGCTGCAACATGTCTATTGATTTGATTAAATACCTTTAATATATGCAGTCTTAGAACGAAGGGTCTGAAAAGAGTGGAATCCTTTTTGGTCGAAACATTTCATATTTTTTAAATAACCATATACAAATTTTCCATTACAGACAAGAATCATTTCTACATCTAAATGCTTCTTTGAAATAGTATGGTTGTATACAGAAATGTTGCTGTTACTAATAGTCTTTACTTTGTGTATGTACAATGCATATATATCATTCTGTTTACATGGACACTCAAAAAATAAAATCAAGTTATTAGTGTATTTTATTGCTAATATTACTCAATAAGATACACTGAAAATATTAATACTACCTGAATCTTTTTTTTTTTTTTTTTTTTAAATCATCTGCTCTGCAGATCTCCTATTCCTCATGGGCAAAATTTATATTCTATAACTTGTAACTAGCTCAGACAGACTAGAAACTTTTTAGGATTTCTTTGAAAGTAATACTTCAGTGTTTTGATTGCAAAGTTTGCTGTATATTTCTGATCCTTTTTAAGTAGAAAGAGGCAGGCTGAGCACGTTGGGGGAGGAAGCTAGCTTTTCTTGGATGAGCTATATTCTCCTTAGGGTTAATGTTCAGTCCCCTGAAAAAAGGGCCACTAATTGATAAATGGATGTAGAGCTCAGGGATGTACTCAAGGCCACTGGCTGGAATGGGCTGGGGGAAAAAAGCTCTTCTATTGTGAATTATTAATAGACCCATTTCTTCCCCGACCCCCAATTTTGCACCATGGCAGACACTAAGGACCTAAAAAAGCCATCAACATGACAGGGGACATCATAGCAATCTTACACTTTTCAAAGGAGAGAGAGGGAAAAAGCATCGTTCACTTAAACTGTCTCAGTATTTCTCCAAAGCACGGCAAAATTACACCAGTAAAATCAGTCTTCTTAAAGAAGAAGTCTAAAATTTGTTTAATCTAATATTTTAATAGGTTTGTAAAATAATATGTTAATTAAAAAAACATATCTTATGATGTATGCTTCAAAAGGTATGAATAAAGGAACGACTTTCCCTAGGGTTCTATAACACACACCTGCTTATTTATTGTTTCTTCTGAAATCAAGGGTATTAAAAAAAATATTATCCTGCTTTTGTTGGAGTAACTGTCCAGGGAAGGCTTTCTACTAGACTTTGAAGCACACTGCTGTGAGGATTTGATTGCGTTCAGCGAGGTCAGGATCATGTATGATCACCACATCACCTCATCCACAACTCATCCCAAAAGCATTGGATGGAGCACCATCATTCCAGAGGACACAGTTGCACTGCTCCAGAGCTCAATGCTGGGGAGCCGAATATACTCCTCTAGCTCATGCCTGGCATTAGGCATGGTGCCAATCGGTTCATATTTATCTATTCTATCGGTAGTACTTCTCTATAGGGACTAGACAAGCTGTCTGTATGTGCATTTGCACATCTGTGTCAGCAATGGGTGCAACTTAAAGTAGTTAAAAGCATTCACAAGAATAGGTGTCCACAAACTTATATATAGTGTAGAAGTATATCCAGGTTCAAGTACGACAGCAGGCAAAAAAAAAAAAAAAAAGGCAAAAAAAAAAAGTTGAACATCAGATCTTATGGTTGTCTTATGAATTATGAATGAGTATTTTCACATATCTATAATGTATTTCCTTTCACCAATCCCTCGTGTTTTTACACCAGGGAGAAAAGTGCAAAGTGGTGAATCACTTCGCACAACCAGTGCACTGCAGTAAAACAGGTGCAAATGAGCGATTCTGAAAGCAGTCATGGTGTCCTTGTTTATGCCAAAAAGAAAGCTTGGAGCAATACTTTTTTTGCTACATTTAACAATTTAGATAACCATGATTAATAGGACTCAAACTCAACTGCTGCAGACTTCCTTTTAGCCAGGTTTTACTCTGCAATTAGCAAAGCGATTAGCAATGAGAAGTGATTTTAATCCAGTATCAGTCTAGTGTGTGTGCATTTTTACGGTCTAACATGTAGCTATAACTGTAGTGGTTTTATTCCACTGTTACTCTGTACAGTATGTAGTGTTTACAGTGACCGT
Source organism: Salminus brasiliensis (assembly GCF_030463535.1). Classification (NCBI taxonomy): domain Eukaryota; kingdom Metazoa; phylum Chordata; class Actinopteri; order Characiformes; family Bryconidae; genus Salminus; species Salminus brasiliensis. The sequence continues at coordinate 16,488,670 of NC_132884.1, read as the reverse complement.
AGACATTGTGGTGTGAAGTCTGTAATAGTCTGAACGTGGACGTCCTTCAATAATACTAGTCATATTCCCAACCACCCACACTAAAAAAAAACAACAAACAAACAAAAAAAAACATAACTTGCCAAAAGACATGGGGGTGATTTCGGACATGGATTTTGCCTGATCTTAGACTTAGCACCACTAAAGATCTTTTCAGTCAGGAATTTGAGTCTGGTAAACTAGGCCAATGGTTTACAGCTTCTACGTTATGAGAGCATTAAGAGAAACCAGCTCGGATTCTTCTGCATTGCTCTGAAATGCATGGGTTAGTCTGATCCATCAGGGATACACATTACATGCAAATCAATACAACATTATGCAATATTTTGCCATAGTTTTACCATAGTATTGATACACAGAGGCCCAAATAAAGGTAGTTTCTAATTTACTTCTTTATTCGAAGGGCCCTATTTTAGTGATCTTGATTTAGGGTATGTCAGTGTGTCTTTCCTATCATAACGACGGGAAAAGTAAGTCACACATAGGTGTGTTTTGGGTGTAACGTGCTATAAATCAATCGGCAGGTCACTCGCCATTCCCTTTAAAAGCCAGGTGCGGTCTGACTTTGGCGGATTGCTATTTCAATGGCGCAAAGTGGGTGCGTATGCACCTGTGTTGACAATTCTCTGCCAAGATTTGTTGATATCTGCCTAGGTTGTTTTCAGTCAGTGGCATACCTGTGTTTTCCGTTGCCAAGATAGCGATATGCCAGAAATTTACTTGATCACACCTCATTTCGAGACCACCCCGTCCATCGGCGTAGATATATTCGCAACCACTATTATGACGCAGGCGGAAGACGTGAAAATAGATGGTTGGCGGAGTGTAAGACAGGGTCCTTAATGTTTTAATGTGTTTAAAGTCTACCAAGAGACAATGTTGTCTCAGTCTGTAGGGAGAAGCTGAGAAGTTGTTTTCCCCCTCTCTGGTAAAAAAGTTTGTCAATAAGGGTGCGATTATATTTTATGGTGGGGTCTCTAGTGATTCTCAGCCCTACTATGCACCGGCCTATGTGGCAGAAGGACAAGATGCCAACGAAATGATTAAAAGGAGCATCCTCAAAACTGCTGAGCAAAAGAAACAAGTTGTTAGTTGGCACATACACACATGCGCACACACACAGTAAACATTCTAGGACTCCATAAGCCCCAGTGTCTTTCTGATTTGAATATGAGCAGAATGCACAAACATCTAGATCCAGCCTTGAATAACCCACTAACCCATATACCCTATAATTAGAGACAGTAGACCAACGTTCCAGTTCAGTTTCTGCACAAATAACAGCGAGACAAGAGTGCAGATGCAAGCTGAAGTGAAGCAGCAATTAAAGATAAAAGAAAAGCTTATCCTGCTCAGGGACAAACACATGCTCTCTTTCTGAAGTTCAGTTTGCTGGCCTGGTAAACATCAGTTCTGCTCTGCAGGTCACAGCTGGATAGAACGGCTCCATCTAGACCCTTGTGAAAAGTGCATAAGAAATTAGTCAAATAATCCATGTTAAATATCTTCCATATTTCATTGGAAATCTCTGGTGGATGTGCTTTGTGCTTTCTGTGCTGGCAGAACACGTCACACTGGGAAATGTGTTCTGAACAGAGTTCACAGTGTTTAGGTATTGCGGTCAGTGTTCACTGAACAGCGTTTAGGTATTGCGGCCAGTGTTCACTGAACAGCGTTTAGTATTCAGATACGTGTTCACTGAACAGCGTTTAGGTATTGCGGTCAGTGTTCACTGAACAGCGTTTAGTATTCAGATACGTGTTCACTGAACAGCGTTTAGGTATTGCGGTCAGTGTTCACTGAACAGCGTTTAGGTATTACGGTCAGTGTTCACTGAACAGTGTTTAGTATTCAGATTAGTGTTCACTGAACAGCGTTTAGGTATTGCGGTCAATGTTCACTGAACAGCGTTTAGTATTCAGATACGTGTTCACTGAACAGCGTTTAGGTATTGCGGTCAGTGTTCACTGAACAGCGTTTAGGTATTGCGGTCAGTGTTCACTGAACAGCGTTTAGTATTCAGATTAGTGTTCACTGAACAGTGTTTAGTGCTCTGATTAGTGTTCACCGAACAGTGTTTAGTGCTCTGATTAGTGTTCACCGAACAGTGTTTAGTGCTCTGATTAGTGTTCACCGAACAGTGTTTAGTGCTCTGATTAGTGTTCACTGAACAGTGTTTAGTGCTCTGATTAGTGTTCACTGAACAGTGTTTAGTGCTCTGATTAGTGTTCACTGAACAGTGTTTAGTGCTCTGATTAGTGTTCACCGAACAGTGTTTAGTGCTCTGAATACTGCTTTTCCTTTTTGAATTTTAAATTATTATTAAGTCAACTGAGCATTGCTGCAGCAAGTCTATCAAAGACCTTTCAAATCCTTACATCAAAACTATCACACCATCAACACATGCTTGTATAATGAGATGAAAATGTATGAATGTTGGAAGAAGAAAACCCTGAGACTTTAGCCAGGAGTCCTGTGTGGCTTCTTCTCCCAAACCTTAGTTATTGTATGACACCATTTCAACTGTCCTATTGAGACCATTGGACTCATTAGTAAGTACAGACTGAACCACGGTACGTCATGACACTGAAACGCTGAGAGACAACAGAGACATTCTGTTCTTGCCTGATAAAAAGTAGTGCACCTAAAGTCACTGAAATTTCTGGAAGGCATATTTTGTGCAAGTGAAACCATGGCAGTTTCAAAAGTTTAAAATAAAACATTCTTAACTTTTTATTTTTATGATGAATATCATTGCTGACTATGTAAACAGAACCACCCCCTCCCCACACATACAAAAAAGATGGTAACTTTCTTTTCTTTAATGGGCCCATGTGATACATTTTCCATGTTGTTTATTCTTTCTGTGATTTTATGTACCAAAGTGTATTTTGTTTTTTATATATTTGTATTTTTACCAGTTTTAATACTAAACAAACAAACAAATATGGAAATGTGTTTTTCCACGACAGCACTCCTTTAATTATTTTTATTTTTTTCTTATTTTATTAAACATCTGGATGAGGCGCAGTAGGAGCGAGACTTCATCGTCTGGTCGTTTCGTCTCTGATCTTTATTTCATATCATAACACACACTGATCTCCCATGTGGGAGTATGAAAGAGTCATAAAGCCAAGACGCGTGTGTGTACAAACTGTAAACAACCGCATCAAACATGCACAATAGCGGCACTGGATATTTCTGTTATACGGGCCATGCAGTAAAAGTCCTGATGGCGTTCTCAATGGGAAACAAAAAGAAAAGAGCATAAAAAAGGGAAAATAATAATCATAAGTGACTATAAGGATCAAAGAGGGAGCGGTGGGATTGGACTCGGTCAGAATGACTCGCATTGTGTTTTTGTATTACAAATAGCAGGGGAGTGGCGCGAGGGTTTTTTTTTTTTTATTCAGCGGAGAGTGTGATTAATTGAACACATGTTCCTTTTGAAACAGCCAATGCCTCTGAGAGTCACTTCGTCTGTGCTTTATCGCTCCTGATGTTCTAGCAGACAGGAATACATTAAAATAAACAATCAGAATAAAGACATGCAAATAAAAAATGGCACAAAGATAAATAGCACCAGCCATAAAGACGGGGAAAAAAAGCCCAAAAGAATGAAGCTGGTCTATTCATTCTGATGGCAAAAGTGTAGAGACGGCAGCAGCTCTGAGGCAGTGATGCACTGGCATAAACACACACTTGACAAATGAACGCTGAGCGAAGGGCAGCAGATGTTTTACTCAGCATAAAGCGCAGCAATTAGAAATCATCATTAGCCTCTGGTGTTTCTGTGTTAGTGTGGCGCTGGTATTTGTGTGTTATTAAACTTCACTTGAGGGGTAACATATACTGAAGAGCCTTGGAGAAACGAAATGTGCCAACCTTCCCTCAGAATGCAAAAAAAAAAATAAAAAAAAAACAAGAGCAGCAACAGTTACAATGTTGTAAGAACTTATATATCTTATAGGAAAAAAAGTTTTCATAATAAAATATATATGGAAGTAATTTGTAAACACTGTGAAAGTTATAAAACATACCATACACTCCACCGTCCAAATATGTAAATGAAGCAGAATGAAACAGCCTGATTTCAACTCGTTTGTTATGACGTCTCGAAAAGCAATACATTTACATATATTTGTGTATTCAGCCCACAGCAGTTTGGCTCTGCCCATTCACGCCGAAGTTATAATGAGTGTTCCTTCGGAACTTCTTCTTAAATGAAGCCCAAGACATGGCAGAATATCACAACAAAACTGTGTGAAAAAGCTCTGTAAAAATATGCTCCTAACCTTTCTAACCTTTCTAACCTTCTAACCCTTTTAGTCATATACATCTCAGTTAGTCCGACTGGAATCCAATCAGCTAACTCTCGTTCAATTACATAGTCTCCTTAACCAGCTCATGCTCACTCTTTCACTTTTTCCACTGCAGCGAACAGTGCCATCACATCATTGCAACTAAAGCTACGCTTATACAGCAGGTAAAAATGGCCCAAATAACAAAGCCCAGTTGAATTTTTGAAAAAAAACAGCCCCTTGAGGGGGTTAAATCCCATATTTTTGTCATATATGACAGATGTGCCACTGTGTGGCAGTGTGAACGGCAAAAAACACATTGAATCCGACATATTCATTTCCGATTTGGGCCACTTTCATATGTGGCATTGAGAACACGAACAGCCAGACCGGAATTTATGTTGCATTTACATCAATCCAGCTCGACATTAGTCATAAATGTGTGCTCAGAAGAAAGGAAAATGTACAATCGACAGCAGTGGGGGAGGATTTCAGTGGTGGGACAGTGAGGTAACAGTTCTCATAAATATTTGGGATGACGTCTGTGTTCAAAATGTCAAAAGAAATGGCACAGGAGGACGTGACTGCAATGTCTACTGTCACCGCACTGTTGCTAACTGTTACTAATCCACTGCAGCTAACAGTGCTAACCTTCTGCTGCAGCTACACAGGCTATTATATCACTTCCACAAACAACACGATTACTTTACAGCAGCTAACATTGTAATCCACCACAGCCAGCACTGCCATCTTTCCATTGCAGCTACTTCATGTTTCTTTGACCCACCAAGAGATTTTCCTGACCCATTGGGAGACCAGTGACCACCTTTCTGCAGCCACCTGTAGTCCACATTCACACTCCAGGAAGCTGCAGAGGGGTCGTCACTTGCCGTTACATGTCAATGGTGCTGAAGTGGAAAGAGTCAGCAGTGTCAAGTTCCTTGTTGTACACCTTACTGATGAGCTCACCTGGTCCCTCCACAACAACACAGCTGTGACATCTGCCCATCAGTGCCTCTTCATCTTGTGAAGTCTCAAGAAGTTTGGTCTGGCTCCTGACATTCTCACCAACTTTTACAGATGCAGCATAGGGAGCATCCTCACGATCAACATCACCGCCTGGTTTGGGATGTCGGTGACCGCAAAGGACCACCAGAGAGCAGTGAAGAGAGCAGGATCCATCATAGGCAGCAAATTCCCAGAAGTAGGGACATCTATTAGTCAAGAAGCCTGAGGACAACCCACAAAACAATGTCACAGAGCAGTCACCCAGCAACGGTCATCTGACAGGGGGTACTGCAGCATTATTACTATTATATTAGATTACTGCTATGGACACGGTTACCACGCCACCTTGATATTACAATAATAACATTATTTAACACATTTTTTTCTGGACCTCCTTGAGGGGTCAATAGTTCCGGTGACCCACGCAACCCCCACAAGTACCTCTGCATACCGGTGTGGGTGCACACCATGCTCCAGGTGCAATGGCACCCCATTTGGCGATCCATTGGCCTGGTGATGTCTGGCGAGCTGGTGCACATACATTAGCAAAGGGCCCATGCGGTGTTATGCATGTCCAACTGAGCTTTCGTGCTGCTTGAACCTATGCACGTTCCATGGAGAGCTGTGCAGCCTCCTCTTAAGCACGCTGGTTCTCCTCACAGCTCGCAGTGTCAATACCGGTGACATTGGGGGTGATGACAGCAGCAGCAATCTTCCCAGCCACCTCTACTGTCCGTGCTTTCCACATACTTCATCGTCTGCCATACTGTCAACGCCGACGAGGGTGCTGCTTGTGTGCACTGCCCACGGGCCTCAGGGATCCACCAACCGGTGCTCACGTTGTGTGTTCAGCTCCTCCAGCACCGCCAGGCGCAGTACCTTCTGGGAGCTCTGGCTCTCCGCCTCCACTCTCTGCCTCTAGCCACCCTAACTTGTCTCCTCTTTCTGCTCAGTGCTTCTTTCTTGAGTTTAAGCACAGCCTCGGCCAGTGGAAGGAAATCCAGTCTGAGTATGTAAGCATCCTGAATGAGCATGAGCCAGAATTCACAAACTCGGCTCATCTCTCCACCACAACTGGAATTCACTTCCTACCTCACATGTGGATTCAGCTGATTCAGCTTGTGTCAACAAGTGCAATGAGCTGTTTCCCCTCTACACTGCACTCCATCCAAAGCCTGTGGTGGCAGCCAGTCCTCTCTGGATAATGTCGCTGTCTGGCGTGGTGTCCTCTCTCCTTACACCGCCAGCACACCAGCCGCAGTTCGCTCTGGGTTCGCTTGGCATGTTGCCTCTTCACAGAGCTTTTTTTGTCGTTCACAGCATCGTCATGCTGCTGAGAATGAGTTCTGCCCTCTCTGCTTCCACAGCAGCCAAGTGGATTTTGGCTAGCACTACTCAATTTGTTTGCGCCACGTCTGGTAGTAGCGTGTTCAAGAAGTTGTCCAGTGCAAGCTCTCTTGTGCAGCTTTTGGAACATCAGATAGGCCTGTCTAGCACACTTACCTGCTCTCATTTCATCCTTCGCCTGTCCGGGAGCAGTCGGTTGACATTTAGCGCTGCTGATACTGCTGGAGGAAGGTGCTATTCAGGGGAACCTGTAGCACTTTCCCTTCCAGCTCTAAGCATGACTGCATTGAGGTGAAGTCCAGTAGGGATGCTGGGGGACCACTTGTAACTGCATCATAAGGTTCCCAGACGACTTCGCATTTGTAGCCATCTCCTTGTTCCGGGCTGGTGCTGAAGTCATGCTCTCCTTGGCCTCTGTCTCTCTAGTGCCAACCTCTCGCCAGACCCCATAGTAAAGCCCTCCACAGCTGTCTTTCTCCATATTCCATCTGGGCTTAGCCCCCTCCAGAGTCTCCCAAGCCTGCCTGAATTTTCTTTGCCTTCTTGCTTAGCCAACCGTACTCTCTGATCCATCCAGCAGGGGGCAGGGGTAGTGTTAGTCCACTTCCTCTAACCGCTTTATCACACCACTGAATTTAACAATGCTATCAATGCTGGTAGCCAACAGTGCCATCACTCCAGTATAGCTAACAGTTTGATCACTGCACTACAGCCAAATGTTTTTTGCTTGTTGGCAACCCCTACCTGCAGGATTTGTCTTCTTTGCTGTCCACCTTGTTTGATGATGCATTACTCATCTTCCAGGTTAGCCCCTATTGGCAGTCAAAAGAAATAGAGTGAGCAAGGTTCGTCAAACATTTAAGGAGGAAAGTGAGCTAGAGGAAATTAGATCACGCCAGTAATTTACCACTATATTGCCATCGGACATGCTTTTTGATTTTTTTAAGCCTAGAATTGAATTTACACTTTTACTTGGAAAACAATAAGCACTTTATTGTAAAGTCAGACAGAAAGCCTCACTGCAGTCGATACATGAACCAAGAGGTTGCAACTGATTCACTGAACAATGACTCACTCTGTGCATTATTCAATAAACACACACACATAGCCATGTCACTCACTACACAAGGCTTTTTCGTACATGGTAACTGATCAATACATGTGCCTAACTTGCATAATGTGTGCAGTTTAATGTCCTGTTTTTGCATGGTAGGTGCATTAGTTAGTTTATATGTGTGTGTAACAAATAAGGCTCAGTGTGTCATTGTTTAGTGAATTAACTGCACCCTCCTGATTCATGTATTGACTCCAGCAAGGCTTTCTGCTCAGTTTTACAATTAATAGCCTTTTTTCTAAAAACAAAAGTTGGAAAATGAAAATGCTACAATATAGTGTGTTTATATTTTTGTTATGTTATATATGCTATAGATTTTGTAGTCAACTTGTGAAATATATATAGTACAGATATCTGCATATAGGGTCCTTTGTGTTCTGTATATTTAGCAGTATACTGCTGTAGAGAAATGTACTGGCTTGTTGTGCCAATGACTTTGTCTCTGACTCTGACAAGAAAGGAACCTTCTCCATTTTCACCATTCACTTTTATTCCTTCAGCTCTCACCTTTAAATTGAGTTCCGTAGTGGCTGAAGTAGAAGATGGCAAAGCTTAGTTAAGAGGTAGAGTTATACTTCCTATTAGACTTTCTAATAATATCTATCACTTTGCTATAGTTAACATTACTACAGCTTTATCGCTCTACTAGAACCAACAGTGCAATCTCACCACTGTAGCTACAAGTTCTGTCATTTAATTGAAACTAATGCTATTCCACTACCTCTAACTTTTCCATCATCCCCAGTGGAGACAACAGTGCCATCATTCCCAGTGAAGCCAACAGTGCCATCATCCCACTGTATCCAACAGTGTCGTCATGCCCACTGTATCCAACAGTGCCATCATCCCCACTGTATCCGACAGTGCCATCATCCCCAATGGAGCCGACAGTGCCATCATCCCACTGTATTCAATAGTGCCGTCATTCCCCATGGAGCTGTATCCAACAGTGCCATCATCCCCACTGTATCCAACAGTGCCATCATCCCCACTGTATCCAACAGTGCCATCATCCCCACTGTATCCAACAGTGCCGTCATTCCCAATGGAGCCGACAGTGCCGTCATTCCCAATGGAGCCGACAGTGCCGTCATTCCCAATGGAGCCGACAGTGCCGTCATTCCCAATGGAGCCGACAGTGCCGTCATTCCCAATTTAATTGAAACTAATGCTATTCCACTACCTCTAACTTTTCCATCATCCCCAGTGGAGACAACAGTGCCATCATTCCCAGTGAAGCCAACAGTGCCATCATCCCACTGTATCCAACAGTGCCGTCATGCCCACTGTATCCAACAGTGCCATCATCCCCACTGTATCCGACAGTGCCATCATCCCCAATGGAGCCGACAGTGCCATCATCCCACTGTATTCAATAGTGCCGTCATTCCCCATGGAGCCAACATTGCCATCCAACTGTATCCAACAGTGCCATCATCCCCACTGTATCCAACAGTGCCATCATCCCCACTGTATCCAACAGTGCCGTCATCCCCACTGTATCCAACAGTGCCGTCATTCCCAATGGAGCCGACAGTGCCGTCATTCCCAATGGAGCCGACAGTGCCGTCATTCCCAATGGAGCCGACAGTGCCGTCATTCCCAATGGAGCCGACAGTGCCATCATCCCCAATGGAGCCAGCAGTGCCATCATCCCCAATGGAGCCAGCAGTGCCATCATCCCACTGTATCCAACAGCGCCATCATGTTATCATGTTATCAACTGGTTTCGCTAACATTGCTATCCTGGGATAATGCGAACAATGACATCCTGGGACAAAATAAAGGGCGACCTATTGTGACATTGTGGTAACATAAGTTTTATTACTCCACTGCAGCTTATTATTCTCGCTCACCACTGTAGCCAACTGTGCAGCCAATTAATTGAAGCTAGAGCTATTCTACTACTACACTACACGGGGAAGTGGCGGCTCAGCAGTTAGAGCTCCAGGCTATTGATGGGTTTGATACCTAAGCTCTGCAAGCTGCCACTGTTGGGCCCTTGAGGAAGGCCCTTCGCCCTCTCTGCTCCCTGGGGCGCCACAGCAATGGCTGCCCACTGAATGGATGGGTTAAAGGCAGAAGCCAAATTCCAGCTATGTGTTTGATACAAATGGTGAATATGGTTGTCTTGTCATGCCTTGTCCTCTAACTGTGCTATCACACCACTGTACAGCAATGCTACCATCCCACTATAGTACTATCATGTTATTGAAGCTAGTGCTATTCTACTACCTCCAACCATGCTATCACACCACTGTATCTAACAGTGATATCAGTGCTTTTGTGACACTGCAGTGAACAGCGTGATTACTCCACTGCAGCTAACAGTGCTATTACCTCACCACCTCTAACAGCGCCATGATTCTGCTGCAGCTAAAGCTGCTATTATGCCACTGCAGCTAGTGGTGCTATCACTTCACTGCAGCTGCCTCATGTCTCTCTGACCTACCAAGAGATTTGCACAGCCCGCTGGGAGACCAGAGAAAAGTGAATCTTCTCCAATTTCTCCCCTCACTTTTCTTCCTCCAGCACTCACCTTTGAATTTAGTTTCACAGGGGAGAAGGAAGGAGGGAAAGCAGGAGATGACAAAGCAAATTGAAGGGCTGTGGTAGAGGGAAAGTTCTGAATAAGAAATACATTTACTTATTAATATAGTAGAAAAGGTCAAAAAAGGCCATCATTGGCCTTACTTAATCAATGGCTTAAACAAAAATGCATCAGCTCATTTCACAGTATTAGAGTTGATGCTATATATTCAACAGAGCCAGCAGATCTAGAGATCTTTCTCACCACTTACTTCATCTGTTCTTTTCTGTTAGAAAGTACATAAGGCTTTCTTGTCACAGAAACTAGTACCTTGTACTTTCTCTATCTGGACACTTTAATTGAAACGCCTACCTTGCTGGTGATGCACCATGCTGGTGTACAGTTCAAGACTGTAGCCCATTTCTTGATGGACAATTTTGGGGGGGGGGGGGGGTGAACCTCTAGTTCTTGGTGGGTTTTTAGGATATGCTGAAGATGAAAGGAAGTTTACATGCTAGTAATTCTATTTTAAATAGAAAGAATGCAAAAAATGTTCAGAAATCAGAGGTGTTGATGAAATGTCTCAATATCCGTTCTCCAGGATTAACTTGGCATTAGACATAAATCTCATGTTTTACATGGTCTTATACTGTATCCAGTGAGGATTGCTTAGTTTCTGGACAATCTGTCTAATTCACATAAAGGTCAGGGTCATGGGGGCACTGACAGAATGAACAATTTAATTAAAACATGAAGAAAAAACTAAAAAGGTCAGATGAGAGAAGTCTAAATAAACCCCTTTGCCAAAGGTTGAAAGCTGTACTGCTGATTAGTGACCAGTCAATTCTGACTTTAATCAGATGTTTATATTTTTGAAGATATAAATATGGATGTTATGAGACAGAATAAAAACAAAATCATGTGTATAAATGCAGTGTTATGAATATGATGGGATATGCTTTCACATATGGATGATATTCAAGCAAAACCCCCAAAACACATGTTTTAAAGCAGCAGTATGGGAGAATTGGTCCTGGGCCCCCCTACAGCCATGAAGTGGAATTTGCACAGTGAGGCACCGTTAAAGATGCCTACACGCTTACATGTGCAGTATATGGACAAAAGTATTGGGACACACCTCTTAATCACTGAATCATTCATTTAGTCCCCTTGACACGGGTGTGTAAAATTATACCTCTAGCCATGCAGTCTGCTTTTACACACATTAGTGAAAGAATTGGTGGTTCTAAAGAGCTCACTAAATTCCAGTGTGGTATTGTAATAGGATGCCACCATTGCAACAAGTTTGTGATTTTTGATTTTTCCGCCCTCTTAAATACTCCATTATTGACTGTGAGTGGTATTATTAAAAAATGAAAGTGTTTAGAAACCACAGCAACTCAGCCACAAGCGGATCATATAAAGTTACCAAGGGGGCTCATAGAGTGTTGAGGGGTCATAGCACATAAAAGCTCTGCTTACTCAATAACTGCAGATTTCTAAACCTGCTAGCCTATATTAATGCCTATGGATTTAAAATGGGTTATAATAAAAGCTCCTGTGGGTGTCTCGATACTTTTGTCCATACAGTGTATATCTGCATACAGAACTGGCACTGAACGTGAAAGAAGCATGTGGGCCGTTGTGGTTTTCTTTTTTGTGGCTTTTTGTTGTCCTGCCCATGTTACCAACGATATAGTGCAATTAAAGAGGGGGGGCCGAGGCTCTATTTTCCATATAGCAGAGCATCTCAATGATTTTGAAGCTGTTATATTAAGGTGAAAATGCTACATAGTGCTGCTCTAAATGATTATTTCATGATTCCCGAACACCTGAAATAGAGGCTACACATTTTTGATATTTTACCATGACAGGATGGCAAAGAAATGGCAGGATCCCTCCTCTGCACTTGGAGGGAGAGAACGCACAGAACTGACACCCTGGAAACCATGCTGTGTGTCAACGTAATATCTAGGTTTTATGCAGTTGCTGGTGGAAACTGAAAACGGGTTGTAATATTTCCAATGTAATTAAACCCATATCCAGCAGAGACTCTAAAGCCAGTGAACGAAATGCTGCTGTGTTCAGACGTAGATCACTTAACAACAAGGTGGACAACTTTACAGTTGACAGTTAATTGATAATCATGAACTTGTGATTATTTTTAGACTGAAACATGGCTAGGTAGTAGGGCAGCACAATATATTGTTTCAGTATCAATATTTCAATGTGCATTTGTGCAATAGTCACATTGCAGGACATGCAATGCCAAATACATCTACGACTTTGTTGCTGCTCCATAGAAAAGGAAAATTCCCACTGTTCTCATGTTCCATGACATATCTACCAAAGGCAGATTCTATCTGCCCTATATTGTTTATTTTACTCCAGTCTTAGATATACAGATGGCATTATTAATATTGTGACATGTTGGATCACTGACTTCTGGTAGAAATCAATGGAATATTACTGTATTTTTATTTATAGTTATTATCGCAATATATATTGCAGAAAATATATTATACACACACACACACACACACACATATATATATATACATATACATACATATATTTATATATAGCAATGTCCCAAAGGTGGCATGTGTACTACAAGATATGCTGTCAACCTGTTTTTCTCCACTAAATCTGTAAAAAATACTGGTTGTATATCATCCTCCCAGACATCAAGCAGATTTTTTTTCTGAAGAATTTGAGAAGCTACTGTTTTGTGCTATTTACTATGGCCTTTAATATTCACTTTGATTAGCTCTGGGATCATGTTACTATTGACGCCATTATGTTATCTAATATGCCTGACTATTGATTCAGCATGTATTTAGGTGTACACACAAATGTGGTCTTTTTGTATCACAAAGCACTGTTAAGGAAGGCTACACGCTTACATGTGCAGTATATGGACAAAAGTATTGGGACACACCTCTTAATCACTGAATTTGAGTGTTTTATTTAGGCCCATTACCACAGGTGTGTAAAATGAAACCTCTAGCCATGCAGTCTGCCTTTACACACATTAATGAAAGAATGGGTGGTTCTAAAGAGCTCACTGAATTTCAGTGTGGTATTGTAATAGGATGCCACCATTGCAACAAGTTTGTGATTTGTAATTTTGTATCACAAGGGCTAAACATCGGGGTGTCTACGAACTTTTCAGATCACTATGCTATCTTCTTTACAGTGACAGTGTTTACAGACTGATGGATGCATTAGGTCTGTGCCTTGTATTTCTAAAGCCTCATGAAGAAACTCAACCTTCATAACTAAGTTAAAGAGGAAAGCAGAACAGAACTGGAGACAGACAAAACATCCAGTTCTGTTTATTATGACAACAACATCACATGAAGTTGCTCAATAAGCAACTTTACAAATAGAGAGGATTTTTCCAAACCTTATTTACAATCATTCACGAAGACAATGCTAAATTCCCTGATCTCACAGTCAAAATAACCATGTTGGGTGTTTTCTAATCATCTTGTAAAACGACCCATGGCTACATTCAGAGGAAACAAGCCCTCTAGCAGCAAAGGAAAAGTGTACAGGCAAATTGTCTCACAACAGAGAATCGACTCACAACTGAGAGTTGACTAGTCAAACCCAACATTACTGTACCCAAACAATAACTACAAAAAAGGTGAAATGTAATATTACTACATTAATCTACACCTAAACCTACACCTAAACATACTCCTAACATAACCTTAACCAACACCTCAATCTACATCCAAAACTTACCTTAACCCTTAATATTAGCCTAACCTTAACCATAGTGAAATGAGGAATCCTTACCATTCCTCTGTTGATGTTGGTTCATTATCTTTTTTATAAGCTCCAGATAGTTCATAAACAGTAGAATTTTCTCCAACAGCATCTTCCAGTCTGGGTTTTTGAATTCTTCTTCGTGTACATGACAAACAGGTTGTGTGAGGGTTTCTGTGTATTTTGGTCAACGGCGCCACCAGTGGACTGGTGAAGAAACAACCCAATAGGTTGTATTTTGGCACTGCAACAGTCAACCTATATGAACATTGTTTTTCGTGAGATCATGTTGGATAGACTAGTTAACAATTCTCGTTGAGTTCTATTAGAACTCCCTGATTACAAATGAGTTTGCTCTTTCTTAGTAAAATACTTTCCATTAAGACAGCACAGCTAATGACTTTTGCCTGCCCACAGATCTCATGGTCCACAGTGGGGCAGGAAGTACATCTGTTTTTGCAACAATCAGTCCTGAAACACTTACTAAAGTAAGTACTCTAGCCGCCCTCTTGAATCTCTACCCACCATCGTTTTCAAACAAGCATTTGACTAACTCTCAAGGGATGTCCCTGGGCATAATCAGTTATTTCAGCAAGGAATTGACCCTCAGAGTCTTAAAACAACTGTCATCAAATAACTGTTTTCTCTCAGTGTGCTGATGACACCCAGTTGCACATATGCCTAAGTTCTGAGCCTCTGAGATTTAGCAAAAAGTGTTAAAAAGACATTAAGTCCTGGATGTGTCATAATTTCCTGCATATTTCCTTGCATATTTGGAATGTTTGTCTATGAGGGCTCAAAGCTCTGCCAAAAACCTGGCTGTTACTTTGGACAGTCGCCTTAACTTTAAGATTCACATATGCAATGTCTGCATAACAGCATTCCTTCTCCTTAAAGAAATTGATCCAGTGTAGATATCAGAATTTTATGACCACATACCTAATAGTGAGAAAAATCATCTTTGGCTCAGACAACACTTAGTTAATGTAAGGTGTTAATTGTAGAGGTTAACTGGTTCACAGATGCGCATCGATTGCTCTGAACCCGCCGGAGTCGCCGTTCCCCTTTGGCATCAATGGAGCGTGGGGCACCACTGCTATGCTGTTGGAAGGCACTCAGTCCATTCTTGGTATAACCTCACTACGGCAGCTCTAGAACATCCCACAAATTTAGCGGTTTCTGAGACACTACCACCCTTCGCCCACTGTCGCAGAACATATGAGCATAGTATGACCACCCCTGGTTTGGAATGCAAAACGATCATCATGGGAAATTAACGCCATTTTACTGTTCTCCAAAAGGGCATGATAATAGGGTACCATGTGAAGGGTGGTAGCATCTCAGAATCTGCAAACTTCTTGGGATGTTCGAGAGCTGTCGTAGTAAAGGTGTACTGAGAATGGACTTCTCGCACATTGAGTTCCTCCAAACAGAATAACAATGGTGCCCCATGGCCACTGATGCCGGACTGGAACAGCAACTCCGGAGGGAGCTATAGAGCAATCAAACCAGTTAACTCAGTGGACCAGTTAACCTTTATAATGAACCTATAATGTCACCTATTACAGTTCATGTCATCTGGGCCAATGTTTTTGCAACTGTTAGGTAGCTGGTCATTATATTCTGATATAAATGTGTATTAAAAATCTGCAACTTGCTCTCATTGGCTGGTAGTAAAAAACATATACATGATTTTGAGTCATCATGCCTCTTTGGCCTACCAAAATGCCTTATTCCCCACTTGCAAAAGACTGTGGTGAGAATCTTGACAGAATTAAATGAGGGATCAAATTAATCCTGTCTTTAAATGGCTGCATGGTTGCCAGTGTCACTTAGATTTGATTTATGATTATATTGGTGATTTTTAAACGTTTTGGTGGCCTTTCTGCACAGATATATGACTGATCGGGTATGAGTACTCAGATTAGCTCACAGGAACATGTTAGCTATAGAGACCACCTGTCTTAAACCATTATGTCCTTAATCTTAAGTACTGATCACCTGAGGGCTCTTGAAAGTATTTGCACATTTAAAAGGAGGGTGTTTTGTCTGGATTTTCACAGCTTGCACTTTATTGCATGTAGATTTTAGATGATTTTTATTTTTATTTATTATCTGTGGTTGGTTGTACAGCTTTTGTAAACCTTTGTTTACAAAACAAATGGGTTCTTTGAATCAGGCTTATTATTCTGTAATCCTATGACATGAACATTTATGACTCCACACACATTATAACCAGAAAAAAGAATATTTGAGTCAAGTTAATTAGCTAGTTAGAGCTAATTAGAGAAGCTAAGCAGTTGGAACAAAATCTTGGGAAGGATTTTTCTACTTTTATTGTCTTGAATTATCCACCTCTGATCATAACTATTACATTCACTCTACAACGCCTGATACATCACATTTACTTTATCACTCTCTCTGTCTCTCTCTGTCTCTCTCCATGCATTTCCCATTTCTATTTGCAAAAGAACAGAAGACACACACACAAACGCACACACACACAAACACACTCTGAGGACTGACAGATCCCCCCAAGCAAACACACACAAACATGGGGACAAATCAATAAGCATCCACACAGAACAATTACACAATTTATCTATCAATCAATAAGCTGATATTAATATGCCCACAGGAAGATTTCAACCTGGCATGTTTATGAAAGTCATAAATACTGTGACTAATCGGTTACAGCTCGAAACTGAGAGAGAAAGAGAGAGAGAGAGGGGAGGAAACAAGAAAGAGAGAAATTCATCTTTACTAAATCTTCTGCTGCTACTTGCATTGACTTGCACATAATAGAGATTTGCACTGCTTTCTAAACTAACCAAGATAAACAGCATGTAATGTAAGATGCCAATAGTCAGTGTGTTCTTTCATTTTTCCCCAGTTTGCATTTACATTTGTTTTTCCTTTCAAAATGCAATATATTTTAAATATTTAACAGTATATTCCAGGCATATTTTGTTATATCTTAGTCAGCATATTGGATATGTTACAATTTTACACAGGTTATCCAGACATACCAGGTCACAATTAGCTAGCTCTATCACATGCTGGATAAATAGGAAGGAGGCCCAGTGATCCCAGATATTGAATCTATGAAGTTGTTCAGACGTGTTGCGTTTACCGATGTGTTTACACTGCTATAACATGTGGTTCAAATGTGGCTCAGACCACCTTCTAAAGTGGTTTAAGTGTTCGAATTTGTGTTTGGTTGGAGTCTTGGGTGCGTTTACTCCTGCGGTTTAATGTGGCTTCTCCACAAATAATGCTTATACTCTTATTGTATGAAGTGAACAGGGTGAAAATGGGGTTAGTCATGTTAGCCACGGTGAAAGAGCTTTTCCACAAGGGACCAATGTGTGGAATCTGCATATTTTAGGCAGTTCTGCATTTTATGTTACTACATAACAGAAACAGCAGGATGACACACATGTTTACTGAGCACATATTTTTGTCTGTGAGAGTGCGTGTTCAAACAGCAACCAGAATTTTTGTTGCTGTTTGGTTTGATGGTAACAAACAATACAAATCTCAGTAAACCCCAAAATAGTTTTTAATAAAAAAATATATATATAATAGCAGACATATGTGTTAAGTCAGGCCTGATGGGTTACAGGAGATAATGCCTTCAGCATGAAATACCAATAGTATAGTCAATAGTATCAGTAGCTGTATTATTGCTGAATTATGTAAAAAATGGTAGTTATACAATGTCAGTGTGTAAACAACTAAAGTGTGTTCATCTGAGTCGCTTCCGGCTTAATAACACCAGGCCTCAGGAAGTACAGTGAAAAATTAGCTGTTGGCTAACAGTAGCAGATTCAGCTTTGAGTCCCTTAATGTTGCATTGGCACTGATGTATAAACAAACAAAGAAACAAAGTTTGTGCTTTTCTGTTGTGCCAAAGCCTTTGACTGGAGAGCTACAGTCTGTCCTCCTGCTGTTGTGTTATTTATTTATCAGCAGACACAGTGATCTACGCGAGGCAACAATAATACCAAAAGAAAATGCTAATAAATAAACAACTTGAGTGAACGTGAAGCGTGGAAGCACTCTCATTTAAAGCTCTTTGAGTGTGAGAGGTAATTAGGGTCAGGGCCCAGGCTGTTTTCGGTCGGGGCTATGTTTTTTTGGGTGTTTACTCAGGCTCGATCGCCCTTTTATTGATATTTGCCTCTCCCTAAAGGGATGTTAGCCAGCATCAAATATTCATGCTGTATCAACACAAAAATGGCTGTTGGAGTGAAGCTTGACCCATTTCTAACATCTGCCCTCGGAGAAAAATCACTTCGGAACAACAAGAGAAGAATGCCTGGCCTAAAGCATTGTTCTCATGGGGCAGTGTTGAGAGTGTTGGGGGGAGGGGGTGGGTGAAAGAAAAATATATATAAACTGACAAAAAACAAATAAATAAAAAAAGAAATTAGATATAAGAATATAAGATTTAAACAATCTGCAGAAACTGTTCATTTTTCAATTGAATATTTCTGTACGTTCTTGTTTTGTAATGTTTCCCTGAAATATAATTTTTGGTGGAATATTTGTATATATTTTGTTGAATACTTGCAGAAAGCACACGGTGGATAACTGACAAATGAAAATGCCTAATCATAAAAAGAACAGAAGAACAATTATTTTCTCAATCAAAACAACATTAGAAGGGAGCTTGTTCAAGTACAGCTGTGCGAAAGTATTTGTCCCCTTTCCTGGTCTTTTATAAGAGAACCTTATGAAAACTCATCATTTCATTTATTTTAAGTAGCAAAGTCCTCCAACATATGAATCAACCATGTGGAAAAAGCAATTGTCCCTGTAGATGCACAAGCAACCAGTTAACCAAATTGAAATGATAATGAGATTCAGCTGATTGAACACAGCCAACTCTGCTGGATGTGAAAACTGGCTCGGATTGAAGTTTACCCTCAGAGTTTTAACAAAGTTTTAACAAACACACCAAGCCATGATCAGAAGAACATCCAGAAGAGCTAGGAAGACATCTGGTAAAATAGAACAGTCTAAAAAATATCATTTTCTCTCTGGCCTAACAAAAGTTCTCCAAGGATTTGGTAGCAATTCATCCAGGAAGACAAAAAAAATGTTCCATGGGAACATCCATGGAACTGCAGAGCTAAGATGTAACAAATACTGCCTATTCAGGCAGTATTACAAGGGAAGAAAACAGCTAGAACACTAAGGCACAGCATGCGGAGGTACAGTTTCTCCTGCTTTGGTTGGAATAACTGTCTCTACTGTCTAGGGAAGGCTCTATACTAGATTTGAGGGCGTTGCTGTGAGAATTTGCATTCAGCAACAAGAGCATTAGTGAGGTCAGGATGTTGGATGATCACTACACCACCTCATCCACAACTCCCTAGCTCATCTTAAAAGTATTGGATGGAGTTCCACTGCTCCACAACTCCTAGGGGGCTTTAAACTCCTCTAGCCCATGCCTGGAATTAGGCATTATGCCAAGGGGTTCATGATTATCTGCTCCAGAAAGTCAATACTTCTCTACGGTGACTAGACAAGCTGTATGTGTGGATTTGCACATCTGTGTTTCTGTATTTCAAGCATGATATCCCAGGTCCCTCCTAAGGCACAAGCTAAGGTCACAGCCTAGGTCTCTCTCACTAAGGTTTTAATGGGCAAATGGGTAAACTTTGAGACATCCTTGATATGCTCCAGTGGGAGGAGGAAACTTCCATCACCATGGCTACAAAAAGGCCATTTGTTTGCTGAGCAGTGCTTTTAGCATGTGCTAGGTAAGTGCTGCACTGTTTACTAAAGGAAAGTCTTGTCAAATACTTGGACAAGATACCTGTTTATACTCATAAATGAAAGCCGTCCCCAGGGGCCTCTGTGTGGCTCAGCGGCCTAATGCGCTACCACTATGGCTCGAGGGTGTTGAGATTTCGAATAGTCCGAGCCGTGCCACTTTGCCATCAGCAGCTGAAGTCTGACAGAGCACAATCGACCGTGCTCTGCTTCGCCTCTGGCCACCTCCGAATGTGGATTAAGTGATCTGATCACAGTGAGCCTTGGGGTGTTTATACCTGGCTTTTTATACAGATATGTGAAATCCAAAAGTCATCCGATCACCAAAGATACATGTTAACGGTAGGTGTAAACAGGCCTATATTTCCTCTACCCATTCTGTGATCTCATTAAAGACTTTATTAGGAAAGGTCTTTGAGAAAATGTCCAAAGTCATATGAGCATAACCCTAATAATATCAGACTAAATATCAAACAGCTTGGACTAGATATAGTTTGCTGTCTTTTCCCTCATTTCAACTCACTCTGTAAATGTAATTTTTGCTGGAACTATTCCTTTTATGCCCCCTGTGATTCTGCTCTTTGTGCATCTCTGCATCTGTTTATGTGCTGGTTTTTACTGCAGTTTATCTGCAGTGTTCACTAAACTCAGCTCCAGGAGGGGGTGGAGGGCAGTATTTGGGTTTAATGAGGAAGAAGAGGAGATGGTTAAGAAAAGGATGAAAAACCACAAAAGCCTGCGTTTATAATTCCAGTGCCCAATGGTGCTTGTAGCAGTTCTGTTTGAGTAGCTCTCTGTCCAGCAGATGGGAAACTAATGAGGCACACAAGTGCATACACATACACACAAACACACAGATACACATACACACACACATACACTTCAACAACAAACAAGATCAGGACACAGAGTGATTATTTATATAGTCCGTCTTTGTGCAGTTCACTTCAGACACCACCACACTGTACAGGGCCCTGCTGAAAGTTCAGACACAGCTTTGAGTATTTATGAGAAATGTTAGAGACAGTCCTTAACACTTAACAAGTAGACACAGGAGCAAACACAATGATATTGTGCGAGTTCAGGAAAGGAAAATAATACCAGTAACTCAAACTCAAAATCATATCATAATTATTTTAAAATTAATAATTAAAATGAAATGTCATATGCATTTGTCATATGCCTCACAGTCTATCTCAGTTCGAACAAACTCCGCGCCCACCTCCTCCCCACCCCCTCCCTCTTCTTTAGACCTTCAGTTTTAGCAAGGCTATGATGTTTATTATATCAGTTTGTCCTGATTTTCAATCCATGACTGTGCTTTACCCTGTGACCCAAAGATTTAAAAATGATGTCCTAAAATGTGCCATGTATGAGAGACCAAGACAGCGTAACTGTGTTTGGTGATCGGATCGAACACCCCCAATTTGTGATCAGATAACAATCGGATTCAGTCAAGCACACAGAAATATGACTGTCAAAAAAAAGGAAGGAAGGAAGAAATTGAAGTGTGCTTTTAAAAATGCTCACATGTAGCAAAATGTGTTGATTTGGTGAGTTGATTTGTGAACAGCCTCATCATTTAGAAGGTACAATGACTTGTTCAAAAATGTACACAGGACTTATTGGGTTTACCACAGTGCATTTTTAAAAAAATCTCTTTTTTTTTTTTTGCAGAAATCCAGATACTACACTTAATATGGCCATGATGCCAACTACAGAATGACACCAAGACTGATCTATGAAAGTCAATGTGAAACCAAAACAAACAAAAAGACACATGCAGCTCCAGTGTTTCTACATTATTTGAACATTGTTTGCACATTTTACAATGATTTTACTAACACAAATGCGTACCTTAAAGTTAAGAGTATTTTTGCCAAATATGTCCTTTATGTTTAGAGATGTGTTTGTTTACACAGTGCCAGTACATACATAGTCAATACAGGACATAGTAATTAAATGTAAATGTAAATGTAAATGTAATCCACACTCATGTACAGTCAATCTACATACATTTTGCATATTTATTTCACAACAGATTGCATCCTTGTGCATTGTAAACACAGTTTTCCATCACTGAAAGTCATGTCCTATTGTTATCAATGCCGGGAGTCGGGTAATTAGCTGCAGTGGTCGCACTTCTTGAACCCTCAGCCGGTGAAAGCTTTTTGGTGGCAGTTGGCAGAGCACTAACCTCAGGCATGAAGCCCAAGCGAATGTGTATTAGATTGTGTGTCTAAACCGGCAGCAGTGCAGGGATAGCTGGAGTGTAAGTGAATTTCCAACGAGCCGTCTAGAGCAGCTGGCAGGTGGAGAACAGGTGTGACAGGTGACAGGTGATGGAGTGAAAGACACGCTGCTTTTCAGCACAATACTTCAACACGAAGCAAAGCCGACAAGTATGTGGTGACCAGCTGGTGGAACGGACAGTTCAGGAATCATCAACCCTCCGAAGGTTAGAGTGCCACGTGTTTAGGACCCAGAAATAGGTATGTAACTTTTTTTCTCTTGTGATTTTATATATATATATATATATATATATATATATATATATATATATATATATATATATATAAACACATTAAAAAGTATTCAAATACATATATTTAATTTAATACTGGAGACGCACTCATCAAAAAAAAAAAAAAAAGGGGACTCTTTGGACACTTTGGGGACGCAAACCATGAACAACAGTGATAAACAAAAACATGAACAAACAAAAGGGCGAACCAAAAACCTGGGACTGGGGGTTGAGCTGGGACTCAACTACTGAGCAAGAAGGACTAGGCTGACCAAACCTGCAACCGCAGCACGCTGCCGTGAGCGTGGGTCGTCTAGCTGAGACGTGGGTTGACAGTAAATCCTGGCTGTGAGCGAGCGAGCCTTGCTGATGACTAGATTGGCAGGGTGACCTGCTCCTGAACATGAACACTGAGCAGAAGCTGACCTTAACACACTTCTACAGTATGTGGGACCTCTCATGAAACCTTGAGGTCCCAAACGATACAATTCTCGGCACCGAATGGCGGAGTCGAGGCTTTTAAAATACCCCCAGTCTCAGGTGAAACACATGAACCCAATCAACATAATTTGACACAATGAACCAAACATAAACACAAACGAGGAGAAAGTCCTTATTTGGGCCTGCGGGTGGCGGCTCGGAATCACCCCGGGGGAGGGCATGATACCGAGGGGCTGACAGTCTCTCTCTGGGGCTGACAGAAGGTGGGATAAATTTCATTTTCTGGCTAAACTACGCTTTATAAAAGGTTTCCCCTCTCAATTATGGGGCTCTCCAAATGTATATATATTTAGTCTCTAAACAGAAATGGTGGCCCTGCTTCCAATCACCACTAGTAGGGCAGAAAAACATCATTCTCAACTCTAAAGGAGGTCAGTAGTGCTCAGATGTCTTATAGTTGTAAGCAGACTTTAGGTCAAGAAGCTTTGACCAAACCCCTTCGATCTTCTTATTACAATTTACCCTGCTTTTACCCTCATGTTCTCCTAGACTGACCTGCATTTCACCTTTACAGAACCTTCACACTGAAGCAGGTCTGTAGTCTTCTCTAGAATGCAATTTGACATTAAAGGAGACATCAAGATCATACACTGAAAAATAGTGCATTGAATCTACTTGATTTAAAATGTCCATATAAAGAAAATATGTTCATATTAAAAGCATTTTTAATATGCAGCAGTTTTTTTTTTCATTTCTTAATAAAGGAAGTAAAAAATTGGGTTATTTTTTATTTCTATTATTTTATAATTTGTCACACTTGTTTCAGATCTTCAAGCAAATAAAATATATATGACAAAATAATCATGAATAAAAACAAAATAGTTTTTAAATGACAAATTTATGAAAGTAATGACATACGAAAGAAATTGATTGAAATCTGGAAAGTGTTACAAAGCCATTTGTAAGGGTCTGGGACTTCACACTGCAAGTCCTTACCTTCAAATGGGATGAAACAAATAAAATGAAAGAAATGAAAGAGAACAGTGGAAAAAAACAAACAAACACACAATTCTAGCTGCAAGCGGCAATTCCTCGGGTCCAAGCGCAAATTAGCCCAATATAGCCCAATACATAAGTATGGGACCATTACAGAGACAGAAGCTACATTACGTGCAGTTTTTGTACATGCAGCATTTAAAACTTTGGTCACTGGTCAAACATGGTTGTGGTCCACATGCTTGTTTCCGTTCAATGCTGTTTCTGTAGCTCTTGGCTTGTCCAGGAATGCTTGTGCAATGTGATTTGCTGCTTTACTACAATGAAGTAAAAGTGTGGTCTCCAACTGGAGGACCAATTCCCGCATAATGCTTCTTTAATATTAACATATTATGTGTAAATCCCTGTCCATATACTAAATTGTAAAATTATAAACATATAGAATAACTAAAAGCACAAACTATATTTTACATGACCATTTTCTTTTAAACCTAGAATTAAACATGCTTTATTTTTTACTTTAAGACTGATGTAAATGACCTCTGTTTTGATTGGCTACACTGTATTGTGCCTCATGCAAAAAATAATATTAAACGTAATTTTTTTAAACGTAAAAAAGACATTAGTTTACCACGATATAACCTCTTTAAGATTTTGTTTCCAGTTCATCAGTAGTTCACTGAGGGAGAATTTTATTCAAAAATGTTTATTGGAATTGGACCTCAGCATTAATTGTGTGTGGCTAAATTTCTGCTAGAAGAAATTCATGTGAATATGTCACAGACACCCGCATAGATCACACACACTTCACCTGAACCTTATTCACTGAAGATCACTGTGGCCCCGTTAATCTTTATTTAGAAATGAAAACATAGAATCTCCTCACTCTAAAGGTCATCAAAAAGAGATACGATTGAGCAGAGAGAGAGAGAGGGGGGGGGGGTGATTGCTCAGGCACCTGCAGTAATTGGGTCAAACTCAGCCTGTGTCACTCTCACCCACAGGAGAACACACTGCTCTATTCACAATGACCTTAAGATTTTTTGCCACATTCTTCATCTTCTCCTCCCTCTCTTTCTCTCTCTCTCCAGCTTCCTCCTCCAGTTTCTCTGAGATGTGGAATTTGCTCTACAACTGCAGTAACTGGTTGCTCTGTAGCTGGAAGGTCGTTTTGTTGTACAGAATACAAGCGAAAAAGTGTTCAGTTGTGCAGTGACACCTTTGAAGTTGACATTTATAAGGAGGTAAAATAGGAGATGATGTCTGTAATAAATGACATAATATATAATATAAAATAAGATCAGTATCATTTGATAATTGTAAATGGGTGACATATTCACCTATCATCAACTAATCAATGTTTTCTGATTTGTCATAAACATTTAATAGAAACATTAAAATCAATATTCATTATTATTATTAGTAGTATTATTAGTATTATTATTGTTGTTGTTGTTGTTGTTAGATTTTTATTATTTTTTTAGGAAAATGGTGTAAGTTAGCCCTTAAACTCTAAGTTAATGATTCTGTGATTAATCCTAACAAACACGTAACAAAGGAACATGGGCAAAACAAAATGCACACCTGAGGCTGGTGGAAAGCTAGAGGGCTGAGCTTGAAACAGGAAACAGAAACGGGGAGATATAACTAGAACTAAACAACCTGTCGGCCGTGCCAGCGGAAATACATGGGAGAAAGTAAACAGCGCTCGTCAGGCACAACAAAACTTACGAGACGTGAACACGAAGCTTAGGGATCAGTCGCCGTACCCTAGAGGCGACTCAGAACGAACCAGAGCAGAAGTACTCTCATGAATGATGATAGTTCAGCAGGACCCTTGGTCCAGACTCTCACAGACGTCCACGTGAAGAACTAACTAGACACTTGACTACGTGGACCTGATACAGACGCCGACTCACCAGGTTGGCTCAGAACCCTAACAGCCAAGTTGAACACAGAAAATGTGAAGGACTCCTATGGACGTCCTTGTGAATCTCTAACGAGACGCTTGACAAAGCTAAGACGCCAACTCACCAGGTTGGCTCAGAATGGTGAATTCTCGGCAGCGAGAATGTCAGCGTTCGCTCCCTAAATACCCCAACCTCAGGTGAACCAAATCAATGAAACAATGAACACAAATACGACACACGTGAACACAACTTAAACGTGGCGTGATACATGAACAGAATGTCAACATAAAAGCCTGTGGACCGCAGCGACGTGGACCTGACACCTAAAGCAAATGAATATTGTCCAGCCATTTAGTTTACTAGAGTTTTAGTGCCACATGTAGAGTTCTACATTAGGGCATATTAAAGTAATGCAAATTTCAATAGTAATATGCCATGCAACCTCTCTGGAAATGTTCCACATTTATTGTCCATTTAATGAATTTTCAAAAGATTTTCTTACTCACACAACCATTGACTTATTTATTTATTTTTCTCAGTATTTACCCCAAAGTACTCTGAACAACCCACACCATTCCAAAAGCATTTGCAGCATTAGATAAATGCTTCCCCCTTTTTCAATATGTAATATTAACTTGAGCGCCAAAGAAATAAATCATATAGACAGATACTGTACCAGCTTCAGTCTAAATATACAATATTCCCACCCCACCATCAGGATCAAAAGAACACTTTATTCACCAATACATTATGCAATATACACAATACAAAGAAAAAACAAGGTACATATCAAACATGGAAAAATGTTGGTCTTGTGCATGGCTACTGCACAAGTGATGGTAATGTTGTAGAATTATTCACATTTGCAATAGAAGTAATACTTGTCAGGTACACTATCACAAATAAAGTTTCTTCTAAGAGCTCCATTGGTGATACCACAGAAGAAGCACCCATGGTCCCAAAAAGAACCATATTGGTTTTAAAAGCATTGTAAAGTGAAGGTTCTAGAGGCAGCAAGGTGTTTAAAGTAAAAGCTGACCAATTAGACATGGTATTTAAGGGGTGTATCTCAAGGACTCTTTGTATGCTAGGTAGCTGAAGGATGCTGAGGTCAGGGCTGGTATATTGCTTGACCTTTGCTAGCCGCTGCAATGTCAGCAATAAAAAATGACAGTTTTTCTGGTGATAAAGGGTGTAACTCTGCTATGATAAAGGTCAGGGGCAGTGCCACACTCTGGGTTAAGCAGGCCATACTGAAATATTGATGAAATGGACACGGTTAAAAAGTTCTAAAAATGAATATCAGATTGGGGGCATTCTTTAATTCTCCTAATTCACTTCATTTTCTTCAACCACCCTTGGACCAGAACAGTTCCAAGGCGTGCTTTTAAAATGCTTTAGAAAAGAAAGCTGTTAAAGGTGCCATATAATAATTGAATTGGCCGTTGGAAGTTGTTCTCTGGTATGGTATAAGTAGAACGAATGTAACTTTGCTTGGGGTGAAAAATGCTCAGACGCTGTTTTACAGGCCTATTTACAACCCTGTTATTTTGCCTCATAATGAGAAGCTCTTATTTTTCTTTTATAATGGGCTTGTGTAAAAGAAAAAAAGAAAAAAAGGAGCTCTGCTTTTATCGGCTGGTTTATGGCACAGCAATGGCTCACAGCCTTGAGCCACTGCCTCAAATGGTAAGATCTGTTATGATGACACCAGGGGGACCTAATCAATATTAGGCAGGGGGTGTTAATGTTATAGCTGATTGGTGTATACTTCTCTATACCCAACATGAGTGTGTTTCAAATGGCAAACCCGAGCTGTGCTCCTACATCATACAGAGTGTGTAAACACACTGCTGAGTAGTTGTGTATCTGTGGGTGTATCAGCCGTGCCCACTTTAGAAGCATGTTTGTTTTTCTCTCCTCCCTGCTTTTCTACCCGCATTTCTCGCTAAAGGTTTCCAATCTCCTTCTTTCTTTCATTCGGAGGAGGGTGCTGATGAATGCTGCCCAGGTCAGCCTGACCTCAGAGATAACCCCAGCATTCTCCCTGAGAAAAATTCATCATCAAGACTGCGGGACCCGCCATTCAGAGCATCGGAGCACAAGTGTGTCTCGGGGAAGGAGATCAGGAGACCGGAAAACACTTAAAAAACTCACCACAACACGGAAACTACCAAAAACCCCACCGCTGAAAAGAAAAACACCTACTTAAACAAATCTCTCACTGCTGTCCACTTCCTCCATGCACAACTCCCCACATCTCCTACTTTAATGTACTCTCTGGAAGTCTGGAATTCCAGATAATGGCATCAAAATTGCCAAAGGATCTAAAATTTCTCTGTCATGATTTAGAAAAAAGCAGATATGTCATTGCAGGGCTAAATCCTCAGGTGTTTTGGTGAATGGATTAGAGTTAGGATTAGGCTGATGTTAAATTTAGGGTCTGTAAATTACAGGAGGGATTAGCACCTCTTAACCTCATAACCTGTTACTGGGCTGTGAACTTACCAAAAATGTTTAAATCCCCAAAGACTAATTGGTGTAAAAAATAAATCAAATTCCTGTATATTATCCTCCTCTGCTGCTCTTATTACAGCAATACTATCCAGTATACCACTACATCCCCAATTGTATGTTCCACACTCAAAATATGATCACAATTCAGACAAAGCTTTAAACGTAAAGACTTTTTGATATCAGCCCCCCATATGTGATAACCACCTTTTCCTAGCAGCTACACTAGCTCACTAGATAAGAGATTAGGTGTTGTTAAGTTTAGTGATCTTTACATTAATGATACGTTTGTCAGCTTCAATTCTCTCTCTGAAAAATTCAGGTTACTGCGATCAGGCCTATTTCAATATTTTCAAGTCTGATACTTCAGAATCAAAGCTCACCTTTTCCCTGTTTTATCAATATTTTCCTCAACCCACAACCTAAATCTAAAACTCACTATACCTTAACATTGTCCTGAACCCAGAACCTAGATCTAATACTCATGTTCTAACATTCAGGTTCTGGGTAAGCGACTCTGCTGTTTGGGCACACAGGCGAAGTTCGTTCCACCACTTCGGTGCCAGGACAGAAAAACGCCTGAACGCTTGTCTTCATGTTAAGGACAATGTTAAGGTAGAGTGAGTGTTAGATTCAGGTTGTAGATTAAGGTTAGAGTGATTGTTAGGTTAAGGTTAGGTGTAGTTTTTGGGTTGATGGTGGCTAGATGGCCATATCCACCATATGACTGTTGAAGGGCACCAAAAATATGTTAATTATCTGTTTACAATCTATTTATGCACTAGCAACCAAGCTGTACATTTTTCATACTCATTTACATAACATGTACCTTACATTTGGCAGACAGTGGTGCTTAAGTATAAAACATGGACAAAATGACTGTGACATCAGTAATCTTAGCCAAAGCACCAGGGGAGCTTGAAGCTCTGTTAGAGCTGGATTAGTTTTGCCTGGGGAGGTACTGTAATTGAAGCGATTATTGATAAGGTATGTCATTTTAATCCAGTGTGAATCTGCAGTGTCCATGGTTTTACAAGTGTGATAAGTAATACTTTTAGAGTCAATCGTCTTCTATAATTTGCCAAACTCTGAGCTCCCTCTGTAATTACAGTCCTGATTAAATCAGCCTTACAGTCACATAACAACAAAATCTGGTCATGCACCTCTTTTATTATACCTACACAAGAGTAATCGGCCATATTTTGATGATGGCCAAATTAGAGACAGAGGGAAACCTTTAAAGTGCCTCTCACAAGGTATTGTGATTTTTGCATGGTAAGTTGGTGAGGATGTGCCTCTTATTGTAGACTATGTAGGCTTTTTGTTTGCTTGTCTGTTTGGACACCCTCAAATTTAATCTTAACACTGACATGAATGTCTAGGTTATGATGTGTTCATTTGGGCCCTCTGAGGTAATTTGGGGAAGTTACGCAGATATGTTATCCTGCACAAATCAACTAGTCAAGACACTTGTAGTAACACAAATCCAGCTCGAACTGGGCTTAAATCTGACCCAGGGTTCTGGTTAAGAATTATGGTGAGGGTAAGGTTTAGGTTTAGTGAAGTGTTTTTGTGACTTTAATTTTGAAATAAATAACCTAACTCCAACTTACGTGTTGCTACTGTAAAACTTGAATGAGTGAATGAGTCTCTGTCTCTTTTAGGCTAGTTCACCTCAGTCTTGGGCTGTGGGTTGGTTGAGTTGGCAATGGGTAGCGTGGTTGAATGGAGAGATTAAGAGTAGGAAACTCGGTCAGTAATTCAATTTCCTTTAATGTTGAACAGGCTGCTCTGAGGCTACTTACTTTCTCACTCCCGACATTCACACTCCGCTCTCGTCCCGCTTGTCCCTCTTTTTTCCTCTCTCCCTCGCTCACTCAATCAATCACTCACTCCACCTATCCTCCTACGTTATTCCAGTGTGTAACCACAGCAGTTTTAACCAACCATTTACATCGTATTATTTTGTCTAACAATAATTATTATAATATTTCTTACTCTTACACTACATTAAGCTAATTTCACTCCAGTCATGACCACCAGATTGACTATAAACCCTGTGTCTGTTATTGCGTCTAAATGGCTCACTGAAACTTGCTTTCCTGTCTAATTTCCTTGATTCTGTCTGATCTATATCTCATGGCTTCAGTACATATTCTGGCAGAGCTGACTAGCCTATGGATTCACATGGCAAACAAATTCTGCCCCCCCCCCCCCCCCCCCCCGCCCCATACAGCCTTTCCAGAGCGTCTTCAAAACGTGTTTCACTATTTACTCAAGAATACCCTTAGCTAGTTTGAATAGACTAAAATTCAAATACCTCTTAGCTTAGACACTACTAAACACAAGTCAATATGGAGACCATCAATGCTACACTTCGCCCAAGTACTCTCGGAAGAGGTGGGTCTTCAGTCTGCGTTTGATGACATCCAGCGACTCTGCTGTTCCACCACTTTGGTGCCAGGACAGAAAAAATCCTGGATGCTTGATATAGCAATATCAGTGTAACTATGGATACTGTACGTGTTGTAACAGATGTATTACAGTAGTATAGTTTATTTAATTACACATGTCTTTTGACTGGTTCAGTTACACAAGTGAATCTTAATAGCTGTATCACATAAGAGGGAATATGTTAACTACTTAAATACATTGCTCCAATTAGATGAGTTGCAACTAAAATCGAGACTATAATCCATCTGTAAATATGAATACATCACCAGTAGTTGCACTATTGTGGCCGGGATTATTACTGTGTAGCTACGCAGTTAATAGAGATATGGCAGGATATTTCTGCTAAGGGCTGGACATCACATAAACAAATAAGTACATTCAAATGTACATTAACTTTAATATACAAATGATTTACGATATTGAATTGTTCTCCATTGTTCTAACCAGAAAATCAAACAAGCAGAATGAAATGCTAATTAAATGTAGACATTAGGTTTAAACACGGCTTCTTCCAGTTTAAATCCAAATACAGGTTCAGATACAGAGAAGGGCATGGTGTTACACCTCGATATGAGAGGAAGCTGAAAGTACACTGTCGACCCACATAACTGTTAAAAGTATGAGATCCTTGAAGAACATTTGGCGGTTGTTCAATTTAAAACTGTGGAGGAACGTCTTAAGGTGCTTTGAGGAACCTTGACAAAAAACAAAACAAACAAACAAACAAAAAAAAAGTTCCTGGAAGGTTCCTCAAAGCACCTTAAGAGGTTCCTGCACAGGAAGAAAAAAGTTCCTCAAAGATCTTGTACTTTTAACAGTGGGGTATAAGGGTTTTAGTTTTTTATTAAGGCTGAGACTATGGCCATTATTCACTCCTATTGTTCAAGGACAGAGCAGATGTTAAGGATTAGCATTTTTTCTCAACATTGCTACTTTATGGTTTTATGTACTAAGTATAAGAAGCTAATTATTTTAGTAAATTAATATTTTAAGCAAACTTGGCTTGCATGCAACTCTAAAACACTGAGAGGGAATAGGATATATGTACCGTATCAATGTGCATCAATGACATATATTCTATATGTTTAACATTTACAAACATGTAGATGGCAGTAAATTATGTACACTCCTGACAATAAAGGTGCGTCAAAGGATTCTTTAAATGATGCCATCAAACAACCACCTTTGGGTCATTCCATAAAGAACCAAGTGTGTAATAGAGATATGAAGAACTTTGATGTGAAGTTGTCTGAAGAAGCATCACATAAGGCAAAGGTTCTTCACTAGTTTAAAGGGTCTTCATCCATTGATACAGCTCTATTACAAACATGGTTCCTAATGAAACCAAAAGTGGTTCTTCTATGAAATTGCTCAAAGACCTGTTTGAGGCACCTTTATTTTTAATACATTTATGTACAGTAGGTATGAAATCTTCCACTAGGGCGAGTGTTTGTTACTGTTTCTGAAGACACTTACCAGAGGAATAACTCCTTTACGAGCAGATGCCATTCCTAACACACACTCAACCACCAGAAACTAGTGTAA
Source organism: Salminus brasiliensis (assembly GCF_030463535.1). NCBI lineage: Eukaryota > Metazoa > Chordata > Actinopteri > Characiformes > Bryconidae > Salminus > Salminus brasiliensis. Next base: position 16,456,386 of record NC_132884.1, on the reverse strand, counting down.
ATAGGCAGTTGGCACAAATTTACCACATCATCTTAAGTAATGTCTTGTTGTGTGGTAAGGCAGAATGGGAATTAGCTGTGACTAAAATTGGCGGAAATGAATGATAATGGCTAATGGTCTCATTTAAAGCTGCAGTTTCTCGCTGAGGGAATAGATGCCTTCTCTGCTCCGTATTAAATGCCATCCTTCTCTGCCTTCGGCATTCTTTTCCCATTTCTCCTAGTGTGTGTCCTCTGAGAAGTCACTGTGGCGCCATTATCTATAGCATGTTGTGCAAAATGCACTAAGCCCTAAAGACTCATTGGCCTTTCTACAGGCTGTATTGTAATGTCCCACCTGACCAATCGTCCAAAATACATTTTCAGCAGCACAATAAGCCCAGACTAGCCCTTGACAACTCACGGCCAAGCTTGTGTTGCCTTCACTTTGTTGGCATAGTGTATAGCATAATAAGCCAAATGCATAATGGATAGCTGTTGTCCTCTAGCCACCTGTCCAGCCCTGCAAGGCTTCTGGAGTAACAGAAATGGCCAACTCAAATGTGGAGGGTCCGGCTGCAAAATGACACTTTTTTCACAAAACATCAGGAAACACTGAATAAAACTGTGCAATTAAAATGTGCATATCAATTACAAATAAAATACATCAAGATGATAGTTTTACTATTATTTCTATTAATTTTTTATAGTATTTCTGTCATATATTTCATTCACATGGGAATTAATAGCAAAACAACACATGAAGCATACAGTACAAAATAATTACAGTGCATATGTAGTAACAGATTTACCAGAACATGTGTGGCATCAACAAGATTGTAAGAACGAGTGGAAACAGTAACTCACTGTTAGCCGTCAGGTGCTACAGTGAAGAACATGAAATCATTAGACGTTTGAATGCGGCAGGAAAACACTCGCTCTCTGACGGTTCTACAGCTAAACACTCGCCCATCCGGCCAGAAGCGATGGAGGAGCAGCACAGAAGTGAAGCAGGAGAGCAGCTGTTAGTTAGTGACAGGGAAACAATTTGAATTCCCAGGCTGCTTCTATTTCATCTGATACCACATCTAGTCGTGTATGGCAATGTATACGAAGAGAAGACATATGTACTGTAGCCTTGTACAGCCATGTTAAAACATGCAAGCTTTCACTTCATATCATTGGCCAGATCAGATCTTCCATTTTCATTCCACCAGTGCACAAGCTCTGATTGCTTGGTTCAGTTTATAAGGACAAAATTAGACTAGTATATTTTTAATTTAAACATTTTCTGTTGGTCTATCTATCTATCTATCTATCTATCTATCTATCTATCTATCTATCTATCTATCTATCAACCATAAATTTATCACCACCTACCCAATATTATGTAGCCCCCCCCTTTTGCCGCTACACTAGATCTGATCATTCGTCATGGACTCCACTCCTCTAAAGGTGGCACCAAGATGTTAGCAGAACATCCTTTAAGTCCTGTACATGGACAACATCAATAAGCCTTAGGTGCCCATGACCCTGTCACTGGTTCATGTGTTGTCCTTTCTCTGACCACTTTTGGCAGGTACTGGTCACATCATACCAGAAAAACCCCACAAGACCTGGCTGATCTATTAGGGGTGTAGTAGTGTAATAGGGTGTAATAATGTAATATTTCATTTTAGACACATTGACTTGAGCTAAACTTAGCATGGCATGTTGCTAACTTACTAATGGCTTTACACCTTTTCATGCTAACAACCACCTTTGTCCACTATTATTAAAATATGTTTTCAGATGAATTCAGCACTAATCTTCAGTTTGAACACATTAATACGTAGATTTTCCTACTATTTAGATTTAGACATTTTAACCTGTGTTGTCAGCTACAGGTCTGGGTTCCCTGCTAGTGTAAATGTACAGTTACAGTCTACCGGCTTGTACTTTTTGTATTTTGCAAGTGCTCTGAATTAAAGCATTTGCTTGAGGAAATGTTAATGTAAGAGGCACCAATGTTTCAAAGAATTGCTAAACAACAAAGGGTCAATCAAAGCAGCACTGTGCAGCTTCTTCTGGCAAGTCCCCAACCCATGAAATGGATCCAAAAAATGAAATGGTGTCAGGCTGGTTCTGTGAGGATTTCACTCTCTGTAAGAAAATGAGGGGGGAATAAAAAGCACAGCATCAAACTGCAAGCGCATCCTGGTCATTTGGCTTGTTCACGTTACGGAAAAGCCATGGATTATAGACAGAGTGAAATCCGATGCCAAACGTGTTTATTACAACGTTATATAATTTTATATGTCACCTTCACCCAGTATGAAATATTCATGACCGTGTTTTAAAACCCTAATGTGTGTTGCGTCTATGAATGTATTGGCCTTACAATTCATTGATGAACATGGAAGGGAATATGGCTTAATCTCCATCAAACATTAAAGGCTAGAGCTCTAAAACATACTCCTCCAAATTGTTTCATTATTCTCCCCTTTCTAATGCAACTGAAATCAAATTGTCCTTGCCAGGAGATTGGCACATTCCGAATAAAGGTTTGTACAAAGGCAGTGCTAGCGGTAGTGCTAGGAGAGCAGTAATATATCCTGATTGAAGAGCATTGTTGCTTCGCCTGCGCTGCATTTGTGCAGGAAATGACATTACTCATCTGTTCATCATTTTCCGAATCTGTGAAGGCTTATCCGAGAGGAGAGAAGCATATGCAAATTCGTGCCTCTAGTGGAATGACATCGAGACTGATTAAAATAATTCAAACAAGTGCATTTGGGAGGTGATGTGAGTGACAGAGCCTGTAGAAGGAAAAAAAAAGGAAAACGGCAGTTCTTTCAACTTTACTGAGGGATTTATTCTACACGGAGCTCCAATTACAGTTATGAGTGTAGTTTTGCACAGTACACAAACACAGCTTTAAGCAAAAGTAAATAGACCGATTGAATCCCGTGATGATGCTAAAATGCTTATTCCTGTTCCATTTACCTGCAAGCTAAAGAAAATGCATCTTCTATGGTTCGCTTACTTTCGCTTCAGGCGTCATACGTTTGTAGTGAGCAATCGATCCACCCTGTTCATGCCGACATCAAAAACCTGTGTGGGATAAATGCTTTTTTTTATTCTAAAGTGCAGCTTTTGAAAAAAGAAAAACACATGCTTTTCTATAACAATGTTGACATTTGCAAATATTTTGTGCTATTCATAAAAGCTTGAATTTTGCATCATTGATCTATGTAATGTAGTACACCGGAAACAAGAGCACACAGCAGCACAGAAAGCACGTACAAAGTTTATTAAAGAAAGTACAGAACTGCAGGTTGTCCAAGCTGCTGCTCTTATGATTATCTACCTTTCTAGCTTTTGCTGGATGTAGAGCTGCCGATGCTGAGCCGCCCTCCATGCTTTTGGAGGCCTCTGCTGTTCTGTGTGGGTCCAATACCATATTGAGGCACCATATGGACAATAAAGAGGCATGAGACCATGTCATGGCAAATCCAACTGCATTTTGGATTATTTGATCTGTTATTAGTTGGGTACAGGGTTTCATATAATTTAAAATTTAAGTTAATATTTCCCAAAAAGAGCTCTATAATGTTCTATAGTGTTCTCACATCTATCTTTTTGATAGACTGCTATACACGACACAGAGTATCGTGTATAGCAAGGGTCTATTATGGCTAATATGTAGCATTCCATTAACCCCTTAACGCAGAAAGGCTTATTACACACTAAGGTGTATTATTCAGTAACTACAGGGACTTCTGTACTTGTGGGGCTATTCGTTGGTAAAGACTTTCGGCCTGTCGTAGGTTGTTTTAAGGGGTTTTAAGGGCAGCCTGAAACACTAAAACATTCATATTGTTGGTTGTATAGTACTACAAAAAGCAAAGTGCTAATGTGGCTTTTACTTTTTAATTTATAAAGAAATACACAATAATAATCTAAAATGTTCATATGAACCACTGACAGACTCACTATAGGAAGTATAGCACTGAATCGTAAAAAAAACTGTCATAGGTGGACAGACTTTTAACTTTAAACTTTGAATTAACTTTAAACGTCAAAAGGACATTAACTGAAAAAAGGTAGTGTAGGTATATTAGCAGTTCTATTAGATATTATTATTTAACATATAAGAGATTAAATTGATAGACATGTCGGCAAGGGGGCTGAAAGCACGCTGGTAGCATTCACCAAAAAAATGTTCTACTTTAGTAAATATTTGTGGACACCCCTTCTAATGAATGCATTCAGCTACTTTAAGATGCTCCCACTGCTGACACAGATGTGCAAACACACACACACACACACACACACACACACACAAAGCTTGTCTAGTCCCTGTAGAAAAGTGCTGCCAATAGAATAGGACTCTCTGGAACAGATGAACATGAACTCACTGGCACCATGCCAAATGCCAGGTGTAAGCTACTAAGACCCCAGCCCCCCAGACGAAACAGTGAATAAGGTGTCCCAATACTTTTACCCATATAGTGTATGTTGACTGTATGTTCACACTGCTTTTCAGTCAGCGGTTCCTTTCTGGGTACCACAACTAAAAAGTTCAGAAGTCATTAGTTGAACTAGGAGAAGGAGAAGAATGCCAACTAATGCCACTTTTAGTCGCTATGCTTTTGACAGCAAGAGCCCTTTTGCTGGTGCTATTGTACTGAAACCTCTGGGTTTGTTCCAGTTTGTTAATGCTGCCTGGTCCGTGGCACACTGGAGCTTAGAACCTGAGCTAGTTGCCCCCGAGAGTTTCCTAAATTGATGGCTTTCTAATGCCCAATTCCAGCATCATTTCATCATTTTCACTGCGCTGGCAGCAGCGGCTCTGCTTTCTCTCAGTTCATATTCCATTTCAGCTTTCGTTCCATTTCTCATCGTTCCTCTCTCTTTCTCTGGCATTCCCCCCTATTTCAGCTCATTCTCTCTCTCTCTCTCTCTCTCTCTCTCTCTCTCTCTCTCTCGCTTTCTCTCCCTGTCTTTCCAGGTGAATTATGGGATACGGCAGTAGGGCACCTGTGGGGTGGATGTAGGAGAAGAAAAGAGGAAGGGAGAGAGGAGGATGAACGAGTGAAGGTCTGCGACACTTTCCCACCGGCGCCCCCCACTGACAGCTTGGGGGAAAGAGGGATTACACTCCTTCTGTCCAACACACACACATTATTCAACATACGGCACTGACACGGTCCCTGCTGTGTCCCAGAGAGGAAATAAGGAACCGCAAAAACGGAGAGAGGATGAGAGAGAGAGAAATTCACAACATAAAAGAGAGAGAGCCAGAATAGAAATATATATATATATATATACACACACACACACACACACACACACTATATTGCCAAAAGTATTCACTTGCCTGCCTTCACACACATATAAACTTGAGTGACGTTCCATTCCTAATGATATCGGGCCACCCTTTGCAGCTACAAACAGCTTCAACCAGCTTCAACCAAACAGCTTCAAACAGCTTCAACCTTTCTGGGAAGGCTTTCCACAGGAAGTTTAGTGTTTATGGAACTTTTTGACCATTCGTCCAGAATTGCATTTGTGAGGTCAGACACTGATGTTGGACTAGAAGGCCTGACTCGACGTCTCCACTCTAATTCATCCCAAAGGTGTTATGTCGGGTTGAGGTCAGGACTCTGTGCAGGCTAGTCAAGTTCTCCTACACCAAACTTGCTCATCCATGTCTTTAAGGACCTTGCTTTGTGCACTGGTGAGCAGTCATGTTGGAACAGGAAGGGGCCATCCCCAAACTGTTCCCGCAAAGCTGGGAGCATGACTAAAATCTCTTGGTATGCTGAAGCATTAGGAGTTCCTTTCACTGAAACTAAGGGGCCAAACCCAACTTCTGAAAAACAACCCCACACCATAATCCCCCCTCTACCATTTTTGAATATGGTGGTTGTTCTTTACACTTTCAGTTTTCAACTGTTTCAGTTTCAAATTTCCATGATGAATGGACCAATAGAAATGCTCCACAATGATTTGAACTATAATATTTTTACACTGACGTCCATTAAAAAGGAGGGGAGAGACTGAGGTGAGCACAGTGGCCGGAGCCTCCCCGGAACAGAGATACAGACACTCGTCGTTAGTGCCTACTGGGCTTAGGCATGTTTACTTGGGTGGTGCTTAAGGGTTTTGTGAATAAAGTAAATGTGGGGGTGTGAGGGTTTTCCTTATCAAAAATGATTTGGATGATCACCAGGGACTGCCAAATGATAGTTGTTTACACCTGGCATTTAGAATGTGTCTCCAGTGACCACTGATAGTTTCCACAAGAGGGGGACTTTTACATACATTTCTAATGTCATTCCCTCATGGTTTTCATTTGGAGACCAAAATGTCCAGCGAGTCTATACTCATGTTTCAGGACGGGCTGTTTCAAACTTTCCAATGTTGTGGTCTGCAAGTGAACTTATGAATGAGAGGCAAAGTAGCTACATGTGACAAACAATGAAAAGGTACTGCGTTCACACAAATCTCAATGATTGCTCTCTCCAGAAGTACAGATTGGAAGGACCTGATTGGATATGGCATTCACTGATGAACACTGGCGACCACTGTTAACACTGGAACAGTTGAGATGCTCATTGTCTGTTGTTTCTGGTGTTAAACCAGCAGCAGCCATGTTTACATTCCTCCATTCTACCGGCTACTTCGCATCTGGCTCGGACTGGAGTAGAATCTGGTTGGAGTTGTAGATCGTCACTATTGAGGATATATTAAGACCTACTAGCCAGGGTGCTGCCAGGGATTTTAGGCTCCATGAAAATATATTACACTGGGCCCCACAACTCTATCAAACAAAACAAAAATGAACATAGTTGTAGGGCCCCTGCCAGTCACAGTCCCTTAGAATCATCCACCATGAACCATAAACCACCCCTCTCCCCCAAACTATGCCCATGGTTGTAGCAGTCACACTACAAATGTGACATGGTCTGATGGATCCCTGACTTTACTTCAGAAGGTGCTTCGAGTGACCGGTTACAGCATGTCTAAGACACACATTGTATCCTGTTCACACTTGTACTTGTGCTGGTCACTTCTGATTGGATCAGCCGAGATGTGAAAATACCAGATGTGAACAGGGCTGAGGCAGAATAGAAGGGAAACAGAGGGAGACAGAGAATGAGAAAGCAGAAGAACCAGAAAGAGAGAGAGAGGGTAACAGAGTGAGAATAAGACAGAAAGAGAGTCACAGAGAAAAGAAAGAAGGGTGAGAGATACGTGAAAAAAGAGAGTGAATAGAAAGAAGAGAGGGAGAGCGAGAGAGCGTGAGAAAGAGTGAGAGCTACGGACATATTGTTTCTCCACTCTGCTGTGTCTGAGCGCATGCTGTGTACTGTAATAGATGCAGTGTATGTGCTGAGCTGATGGTGACTGTGTGTGTGTGTGTCACAGGGTGTTGTATGTGTGTGTGTGTATGTGTGTATATGTGTTGAGTGTGTATTTGTGCTTGTGTTCAGATCAGCGGCTCACAGCTCTGTTGCTGTTTGATAGAAGGTTCAGCTCTGCTGTTTTCTTTCTGTGACACAGAAAAAGGAAGAAAGGGGCTGTATGTGTGTGAGTGTGGTGTGTTATTGTGCTGTGAGCGGCTGTGTTTACTGTCAGAGCGTCACACACACAGAGTCACACACTGTGGAGTCTGCTCAACCCCTGATAACCCCAAACATCAGAAACACTGCTATAGAGCGTTCACCTTCAGAATTGACGGCAGAAACTGGGTGTTTCTAGGTAAAACTCTGGCTGACTTGGCATAGGGAGAATTCTAGTCCAGCATATTAACATCAATGTACACCTTTTTTTTATTTTTTTTTTTTAGATTAGAATAGAATGGAGCAGAATTAACACAGCTAATGGTTAGTGATGTAGTTTACTGGATTGTCAGCCAATTTTGACCTCTTTGACTGCTGTAGACCTGCCTTATACAAGGTATGAGCACTGCTGCCCAGTAACAGAAGGTGTAAGAATTAGTTTCGTTTGGGCCACAGAGCGCTCACCGTTGACCTGAATGAACAACATGTGATTATTTCCTCTCGAAAGGAAAGAGCCTGCTCATCAGACTGACGACGCATGACAATTTGCCCTGATTAATCATCACATTTTCATCAGCGAACTCCAAAAGTCTTGCATGTGGCGAAGCATGAAGCAGAAGGACAAAGAAGGATGTTTCTGAAGGCAGAGGGAGGAAAAAAGAGAGAACACAGGCACCATTAGAAAGAGATAGAGAGAGGGGGATAGAGAGAGAGAGAGAAAGAGAGAGGGAAGGGAAGCGGAAGAGAATCGGTTTGTCTAAAGGTTTGAAGGTTGGGTGGGAAGAAAGGAGGAAAGTAAGAGAGAGAACAAATTGGGAGAAAGAAAATGAGAGAGACAGTGAGTGAGAGAGAGAGAGAGAGAGGTGGGGGGGATAAAGCCCTTCACAAGTTTAATACATGCTGTTGTGGAAATAAAACATTAAAGGCAGACGCTGTTGTCGTGGGGGCAGATACATGACAGTCAGCTTTAATACGTTTACCTGCTGCTGAATTATTGAGGCAGTGTGAGTGCGTTCGAGTGTGTGCGAGCACGAGTTTGGTCAGCGAGGGGCCGGCCCCCTCTCCTCTGGAGCACAGATGCATGCTGGGAGTTTAATGGAGCCTCCTTATCCGCCCCGGTCCCTTTTCCCCTGATAACGGCTCCGTGCAGCGAGCTTTCAGTTCGGTTTTGGCGGACTGTCTTAGTCGTCACTTTTCAGGCCGTAGCGGGGAAGCAGATTAGAAATGTCTCGTCTCCCTTTTCTCTGCGTTTATTCAGACAGAGGGAGAGAGGGAGAGCGAGAGAGAGAGAAAAAGAGAGAGAGGGAAAGAGAGAATCTACTGCAGGCAAAAAGGCATTTGCAGGATGAGCCCTGAAATTATGGAGTTTAAAGTGTAGATATTATTAAACTTAAATTTAATTGAAATATTAAAATGCCTTTAATTAAGATTAGTTGATTCAAGTTGTGCTTCTTCATTGTTCCTTTAAAGCCCCTCAGAACACATTTTGATATAGTGAATTTAATAAAACTCAAAAAATCACCAAAATGCATTTATCAGACCTCTCTGACAGCAGTCTGGGCATGGTCTTAATATTCTAATAAACATGTGTCACTGACAGCCCCCATCACTGGCGAAATTTTGTTTACATTACCATGGCAATGCACAAGGCCTCGAGACCTCAAAGCTTTTTGCTTTGAATCACAGATCTCTTTGATTTCACAGATCTTTGGGTTTACTGAGGTTCGGATATCTGTAACCGAGTTACCAGCCCATATACAGATACAAGCTTGATCCGTGTGCCCAGGCATTCCTCCCGTCCCACTCCTGTCGCCTCTTTGTATTTCCACATAGGACTTGCAGACGGCTATGCGTAGTGTCGGTAGGGTGGGGTGCGGGTGGAGGTTGTCAGTAGAGTGGGATGTGGGTGTGAGTCGGTCAGTGGATCTCCCTTGCTACAGTGCTATGGTGTTATTGCACCCAGCCAATGAAGTCTGCAGGAAAGCCAAGTGGAGACGGGCGCCGGACATGAGGGATGCCGGGGCATGCGAGGCAGCCGCTCCCCCAGTCGTGACTCGAGCTTAAGCTTGCCAGGTTAGCTTTAGCTTTAGTTCTCTAGATTGCTCAGACTTGAAAAGAGGGTGAAGCCATGTTAGGCTTGTAATTGGTATTACAAGTGGTAAGTGGTATACTGATGTAAACCGACCCACTTTTAGAAACGCCCATTCCTCACGGAGAAGAGAGCAATACTGGTGAAATACAGCAGCTATTCATTAGACTTTGGGAAAATATTCATGAGACATACTTTGTACATTTACACTGGGGGCCCTGAGGAGCTCCTAGTTCCTAGGATTTCCTGGGGTTCCTATTCTGTTTATATAGTGCTATGTACTGTTTGTCTGTTCTGTTATTATTGTGGGATCCACTACTGTTTGTTAAGTGGTCCACTCTATTAGACATTCCTTCCTAGCTGGTCCACCTTGTAGATGTAAAATCAGAGGCAGAAGCACATCTGTTGCTGCACAGTTTTTGTTGGTTCCCCCTCTAGTCCTTCATCAGTGGTCACAGGACGCTGCCCACAGAATGCTGTTGGCTGGATATTTCTGGTTGGTGGACTGATCTCAGTCCAGCAGTGACACTGAGGTGTTTAAACCCACCAGCAGCTCTGCTGTGCCTGATCCACTAGTACCAGCACAACACACACTACCACCACCACCACGTCAGTGTCACTGCAGTACTGAGAGGTGGTCTGGTGGGGTCCTGACCATTAGAGAGCAGGGTGAAAGGAGACTAACAAAGTATGCAGAGAAACATATTAACTACAGCCTGTTATTATAGAACTACAGAGTGCTCCTATATTGTAGGTGGAGCTGATATAATGGGTCAAGTTCATTCTAAACCAGAGGCTGGTCATAATATGCTAATAAGTGTGTTTCATAACAGCATTGCATCTGTTATAAGGAATTATAAGCTCCAAATGTCCATAGTTCAAGCATGCTAAGGTGACTTTTGGAAATTACTTACTGTAGTTAATTGATACTGGCCTTTTATCACACATATTAAATGTTTCTCTATTAAATATTGTCATTCTTATAATTTAACTGGATATAACTGTAATGACTTTGGGCATATGTCAGCCAATCAGATTTCAGAACTGGACTTACCTGCCAATACTGGCACTGACTGCAGACTGTGGGAAGATGGAGTGGGCACTATTTAGGGGCCATTATTTTTGGAGCCAAAGAGGTCCAGGCTAATCAGCTTTTAGTCATGACTATGGATCATGCTCTACACAACTTCAACCTGCCCGACCTGCCCAATACACATGTGCCTCACATGACCTAAGAGATGCCTCATGCCTCATGACACCATTTGTGCTGAACCAAAATGAAAGAAAGATGGTTGTGGGTGAGAACGTGGGAGTCAGCATGGTCTATACAGACTGCAGAGGGAGTTGGAGGTGAGTATCACAGTACATACTGGAGGCTACCCTAAGTACGAGGCAGAGGTCGCCTTCTTATATAATCGTAACTCGGTCATGCAGATTCCTCCTGTTCAACATCTGGAGAATTCGACCCTTCCTCTCTAGAGAGGCCGCCCAGGAGCTCGTTCAGTCTCTTGTCACTTCAAGACTTTATTACTCCAACTCTCTTCTGGCTGGTCTCCCTCTGCGCACCTTCAGGCCACTGCAACTTATCCAGAATGCAGTGGCATGGGTCATCTTCAAAGTTCAGACATGTAACTCCTGCATGGATGTGCTGCCCACATCAGATTCAATGCTGGCCTACAAAGCCAAGACTGGACCAGCCCCTCGATGCTTCATGGCAATCGCCAAAAGCCGATCTGCACCAAGAGCCCTTGCAGCTTCAAGTACGGCTCGGCTCGACCCGCCATCCCTCAAAATCCACGGTAGACAAGCGTCCAGGCTTTTTCCTGTCCTGCCACCGAAGTGGTGGAACCCAGGAACGTCCCCTGGGTGTCCGAACAGCAGAGTCGCTCACTGTCTTCAAACGCAGACTGAAGACCCACCTCTTCCGAGAGTACTTGAAGTGTAGAGTATTATGGTCCCCATATTGACTTGTGTTTAGTAGTGTCTAAGCTTATTAAAGTCCGGATGAATTCCGTTGCACCTTAAATGAGGCTACACTATCAGACATGTACTAGTGCCAGAATGTAGCAGCTGCATCATTTAAGGTAAAATGTAAATTTCAAATAAGAAACTATCTAAAAACTGAATAAAGACTGATCAATTTTAATGGGATGTTTATGTTACCCATTCAGATTACATGAGTATACACTAATCGATTACGCTCAGAGTCAGGTCATCCAAAATATGTTTGATATACTCCAACTGGTCTTAAACGCAATCAGGTGGCCAAAAAATTAGAAATTCTGCGGCCCTCACACAGTACTGGATTCTCTCTCCAACTGTCAACTTGGCCTGACAGAAAATCTGCAGACTAGAGCCATCCAGCACAGACTCAACCAGACTGATAGTCGGGGCTAAAACCGGGGTAAAAATTGCATAGTGTAAGCTGAGCTTTAGCCCCACTAGTACATTCATACTGGCTGTCCCTGTATATCAATTATTTTCTTTATTATATATAAAAAATATATTTATAATAATAAAAGGTAAAGGTGCAAATTGCATGCTATGTAAAGCTGCTTTTTGATAAGGTATATATAAGGGCACTAAAGGTACTTCACACTGGTAAAAACTTGTAAAACTTCATAGAGTAATTAAGCTCTTATTAACATGCTCCAGTCAGGAAACAGAAGAAAGGCCAGAGTTACAGAGGCTGAACAGCTGCTGCACTGCTTTAATGTGTCAACAACTACAGCCACAGTGCTAGTAAAAACATCAGCAATGTATTATTTATGTGAAGCCTTTGTACTTACAGAGCAGCACTAATGCTATCAGGAGCCGGAGAAGAAACTATAGCATGCTACAAGCGCACACTCACTCGAGCGCGCTAACTCTACGCACACTAAAACATAACCCCATGCACACACAAACAAAACTTCATACACATGAACAACTGCCGAATCTTCTCTATAAAGTAAATGATTTAAGATGTTTTGCTGACTCACAACACTGGCTCGGCTGGCTGACACACACACACACACACACACACACACACACACACACACACACACAAACAAACAAACAAAAAAAAAAACTGTAAGTGCAAAGATAAATGACAAGTACTGGACAAAAGTATTGGGACACCTGCTTATTCATTGTTTCTGCCGAAATCACTCTTAAAAAGTTAACTGTCTCTACTGTCCAGGGAAGGCTTTCTACTAGATTCTGAGGGGAGGGCTTCATATCCCTCTAGAGTCCTATTATATTGGCAATACTACTCTACAGGTACTAGACAAGCGGTGTGTGTGCTTTTGCACACCTGTGTCAGCACCGGATGCAACCTGAAGTAGCTGACTGCACTCATTAGAAGGGGTGTCCACAAGCATATGGAAATCTGTGTAGGTGCAACACTTAAAGACATATAAAGATAAAAAATGGTCATGTGTTGTAAATATTGACATTAAGCAAAAATGGAAGTGTACAACCACTAATAGCTCATCCTCACCCGTACATCCTAAAGTTGCCATGCTAATAGCTTTACTTCACTGCTTAAGGCTTACTAAACTCCACTGCTTACAGCTTAACTTTACCTTGTTAACACATCATTGGCCTAGATACAGGCTACTGGGTCTAGTAAGGAATCATTTAGGGCCCTTATGGACTTGTCCCTTTGTGTATGGCGTTGGTACAGAGTGTATGATTCAGCTAGAGCTGAATACGCCAGTGCATAATGTTTCCGGAGAAAGAAAAGACATGGCCACATGCTGTCCTGCTGAACAGAACACCAGCCTGCCCCTCACTCCCACCACCTTTGCTCACAGACACAGCAGGGTTATCAGCTCTCTGAAAGAAAAGACTGTCATAAAGGCTCCGTCTTCATCAGGCCATTGCCAGGACACTAGGGTTTAGTGAGCAGGGGACAAAGCAGTCATTCCAATGTGCAGGAAGCGCTGCGACCTGTTATCATTACCACTTACAACAATGAAAACCACTGGGGTCCTACCAGATAGTCAGTTTTCTTTCCCTGGGGGAACATATTACTGAGGGTTGATGATTTCACTCTCGGGTGGCGCAATGCACCAAAGGACCACATCTGAGGATGTATCTTTTAATTTACGTCTAATAGAACCGAAATGAGTCTGAGCAAGCATATGTGCTGCTGTATATGTTAATGATGTTAGCATTAGCAACCTACTTAGCCACACTAAAGGATCATTTAACACTTGGGCCACACTAAAGGATATTAGGAGGATTATAATGTGTGTCTGTCCCTCCCAATAATCACAAATAGTCCTGAATTTAAACTTGTCTTAGACGATTATCTTCGTCATGGCCAAAAATATTGGCACCCCTGCACTTCTTTCAGGAAATGCACTATTTTTTTCCTGAAAATGGTTACAAAGGCTTTGGGATTCATTTGTTAATTTCTTTGCTTTTTGTTAGAAGAAAACACAAAAAGAGAAAAAGTCAAATCTGATGTCATTCCACATAGAGACGGACACAGTTATTACAGAATGATGAATTTAAACTCCAGTATATTTTCCCTTATTATTACCATTCTGAATGTTATGTAGTCCAGGCCTATCTTAATATCTTTCAAGATAACTTACCCTTTATTAAATACATTACTAGTCTTACCCCATTGTTAAGTTTCATTTGACAGGTTAAAGTTACAAACAACCAAGCATTAATTCTCCAATCAGCATTCCCCATGGTCTGTAGATACAACTAAGCTAGGTCCCCCATTTGTTAGAACTTCACAAATTTGAAAGTTCTAATGTGTCAGATTAACCATCAACACAATTAGGATGGCTGAGACCGATTCTATGAAAAAACAAAATCATTGGCCTTTAGGAATCCCTAAATATATAAAGTGGTGGAAAACTATTTACTAAAACAAACACTTTAAGACTGCTACACAGAATATTATTTGCTAGCTTAGCACATACTACTTGAATGCCATAGGAAACCTAGCAAAAAATAGCTTTACTGTTCAAAGACCTAGGTCTACTCTTCATTGTTCACCACTAGTGTAAGGTGTGTGGAATCCAATCATTATTCCACTGATCTGCTCTCAATTGTTATGACCACCTAAATTTTAAATATTGAAGATTTACACTCAACATCTTGTTACATAGAGTCTTTCATATAGAACACATAATGCCTAAAAGACCATTAACCAATGAGGGCTTAGCTAAATGGACAGCTGAGCTAAAACCGAAGGATAAAATGAATTCTTACCCTATGAACATTGTAGATAATGTATTAAATATACTTCACTTTTACCAAAAACAATTTTTCAGAGAATACTGAAGTTTCCATAGAGTGTGCCCACAATAATTCACAATGGAGTTTATTTGAAAAGAGGTAAGATTTATTGGACAGAAAGGGGGCGTCCTGGACCCTTACCGATTTAACTAACTGTACCCTATTGTTTTTGCAAGTGGTCAAAGATTTATCATTTGGCAACTCTGCCATTGACTGTCTCAGTAAAGGTCCAGCAAGATAACTCAATATCACACACTGGTAAAGAGAAAAATAAATAAATAAATAAACACCCCGTTTCTGAGGACTGTGAACCAGTTAATACACAGGGAAAGATACAGTATGTGCACATATCAGTATTATGGTGTATATAACATTAATCGTATGACACCCAACATGTGTCATGTTTAAGGATATTAGGGAGGTGTTTTGAGTTTTGTAGAGCAAAAAAAAAAAAAAAAAAAAAACAGTGACATCATCAGGTTAAATGATAGAATAATGATTTTCAAAGTCATTACTAATGGATAATTTACATTTAATAGCATTCTATAATGTGACATGGGACAACAGAATACACACTTGACTGACAAATCAAACCACTAATGCATGCCCTGCTCTCCTTTTGAAACCAAGTTTATGCAAATGAGCTGAGCGCAGACCAATCCCATTGTTTACAACTCGAGCTACAGATTATGATTTCATATATAAACATACACTGAGCAGAAGATAATTACGGTTGAAGATTGATGTATTAAAATGTGAGAAATTACTACATTAGCTGATTTTTTTAAAGGATTAAAAAACTATATTAGGCCACTAATATATCAATCACACTTTGCCTACTGGATGCCTTGATTACATGCATGGCATTTTGGAATATACATATGGAGTGCAGTGTAGGGCCCGGTGTCAGAAGGCTGGGCCTCCGTCAGAGTTCATGAGTCTCCCAGCATGACAATGACCTGAAGCATATTTCAAAAAGCACCCAGAAATTGTGTGATTTAAGACAAAGTGGAGAATTATGAAGTGGCCAGCAATGAGTCAGGATCTAAATCCTATAGAACACCTGTGGAGAGATCTCGAAACACTAACCCCTTCAAATCTGAGAAACCTGTGGTCCACAATTCCAGTAGAGAGGTGTACGCAACTCATTCACCTAAACAGGGAGCAACTACAATGCAAATGAGCTGAGCACAGACCAATCACATTGTTGACAACTCAAGCTACAGATTATGATTCCATATTTAAACATACACTGAGCAGACAAATAATATGTATTAAAAATGTGAGAAATTACTACATTAGCTGATTTCTTATGAAAGCTTAACATTTTAATCTTTAAATCTAAAAAATAAATCTTGCACTAGCTCTAACCTCCTTTTATCTTTTTTTAACCCTGCATCCTGGCTGAGTAAAATTCTGAAGGAGAATAAAGGATAAAGTGACACTAAGCAGCAGTGTCCAGAACAGAGATCATGCATCAGGAATAGGCTGATGGATCAGACACTCTGAGCACCCCTGCCTAGCATAGTGCAGGCCAAGGTCAAGTCTATGGATAGTCTATGGGGCAGGATCAAGTTGCAGAGGGACATTCAGGACTGCAATCTTCTGTGCTCATGACTGAGCCCGGAGGTACCAGACCAGGCTATCCATCCGTCCAAATTCTTCTGGATATACCGTATGGACAAGACAGTAGAATGGGGAGGTAGAGTGTTTGAGCTTGTACGACAATGCCATTGTTGTTACTGTTGC
The DNA here is from genome assembly GCF_030463535.1 of Salminus brasiliensis. Taxonomy (NCBI): domain Eukaryota; kingdom Metazoa; phylum Chordata; class Actinopteri; order Characiformes; family Bryconidae; genus Salminus; species Salminus brasiliensis. Next base: position 16,439,776 of record NC_132884.1, on the reverse strand, counting down.
ACGCTCCTGCTCACTCAACCTAGAGCTGCTTACCCTCCTTTCTACCTTCCTGGGGAGCTTACTTTGGTCTTTCTTAGTGCCGTTTTTATCCCACCCCAGGTGAACATGGAAATTGCACTGTGTTGACTTCATGAAGCTCTCACACAGTTTTAGACACACCACTGGGATGCTGCGCTCATTGTAGTTTGGGACTTCAACAGTGCCAACCTCAGTGCTGGATGCTCTGGATGACAAAGACTGGGACATGTTCTGATGCACCTCTGATGACCTTAATATGTTTATGGACGCTATCGTGGGATTTCTTGGGAAACTGGCAGACGAAATGGTCCCAAAACCCATCATCAAAGCATGTGTGGATATAACTATCTTCAGCTCTGAACTCTTGCATTGCTGCCTAGAACGTGTAGCTCTTCAGCAGGAACATGACGAGTACAAGGCTGCCACCTATGGGGCATTGCAGAGTGGCTCCAGAACCTTGTGGAAGAGTTGTGGACAATAACAGTCCCACTCTTTCGATCAGTGAGCACGAACATGTCTCTAGTGCTCGAACTGAACCCTTTCTACACTCACTTCACTTCACAACAGCGCAAGAGATGCGGTTGGCAAAGGACAGAACCCGTTCACCATCACAGAGAAACTTAGTGTTCAAGGGAGTGAATTGACAGTATCTGTGGTCAAGTCCTGCATGGACCAGCTCACTCTGGTTTACAGATATCTCTCCATGATGCTGGGCATTGTTCCAACATGCATTAAACAATCCTTCATTGTTCCTGTCCCAAACAAACCCCAGCCAGCCTGTCTCAATGGCAATTGCCCAGTGGCCATCACATCAGTCATGATGAAGTGGGACAGTGGTTGCTCAGAGGTGGGGCAATGGTGGCTTAGCAGTTAGAGCTCTGGGCTATTTATGACAGGGTTGTGGGTTCAATACCCGGGCTCGCCAAGCTGCCATTGTTGGGCCCTTGAGCAAGGCCTTCACCCTCTTTGCTCCCCGTGCACCACAGCAATGGCTGCCCACCGCTCCGGGCATGTGTATTCACTTCCCACTGTGTGTGTTTCACTGGTGTGTATGTGTGTGTTTACTGCACGGATGGGATAAAAGTGGAAGCCAAATTCCATGTGTGTCCATCACAAATGGTAAATATAGTTGTTTTGAAAGGCTGGTCAAAGACGTTATCACGTCCTCACCGCTGGACTCTGTGGATCCACTAGAGTGTGGATCCCTATATCCCTAACCACTCTACAGATAACGCCAGCACAACGTTTAAGACTATCCCATCCAAACTTACCACCAAGATCTTGGACTTCATACCTGTGTCACCGAATCTTCAGCTTCCTGACTGACAGACCCTGAACAGTAACTACGACAACTCACCATAGATACATCACACACAAGACTTTGCACTGGTCATTCAACACTTTACCATAGATTATTATATTATAACTCCCACTCGTAGCACAGCATTTGGTTGGACTTCACTCTTTTGCACATTTTGCATGCTGTACTTTACAGTTTTATAATCTCTTACGTTACATGTTTACATTGCACACATTCTGTTTCTATCTTATGTTAATAGTGTATATTTGATGTATGTAAATACATATGTTTGAATATGTTAGACAGCAAGTGAACTTAAAGTTGATGTGTTAAAAAGCAAGAAAAGTGGGCACGCATAAGGATCTGGACCACTTTGATGAGTACCAAACTGAGGGCTGGATGACTGGGTCAAAACATCTCCAGAACATCATGCAGATCTTGTGGAGTGTTTCTGGTAAATATTCTCCAAGAAAGGACAACCTGTGAACCAGTGAAAGGGTCATGGGCACCCACGGCTCATAGATGCAAATGTACAGGTTGATCTGCTGCTAACATCTTGGTGCCAGATACCACAGAGTGGAAACGATGTCTCGAATGGTGAAATCTGTTGTGGCAGCACAAGGGGACCTACTCAATTTTAGGCAGGTGGTGTTAATGAACCTTTGGGGTACAGAACTAGCCTACATACTCCCTGTGTTCCCCTGTCTGTGTTGTATGTGCCTTAACACCTACCTTGTTTGGTCTGGACCTTTATTTTTTTTGTTTGGTCCCAACCAAAATAGCAGATGTGAAAGGTGCCTCAGACCTTGGTCTGGACCAAATGAAGACAGTTTGTTTCAACCAAAAGAGATGGTCTCGATCCGAATCAAACTGAACCATGGTTTGGTAAGTTAGCAGTGTAAAAACACTATTTAAGGTTTTGGACACAAGATAAGGTTTGGACTTTCGGATCAGTTACAGGACGTTGAGGCAGGCAATGATCACCCAATCAACAATAAAATAAGAAAACTAACACAAAAAGATGCAAAAATGATCCACATTCTCAAAAAGTGAACTATTAATTTATCTATTCATTCCTTTTTTTCCATTAAGGCTACCTGCCGAATTGACAAGATGCCAAGCATGTTCGTATACAAGTCAGTGGCAAGCATAGGGAGATGCTGCTCATGTAGATGATGATGATGATGATGATGATGATGACAGGATGTAGGTATGTTAAGCAAAATTCTTAAGTGCGCTTGCTAAATTGCAATATAAAACCAAAACTAAGCCGATCAAATGTACACAATGTGACAAAAACACTGTCCGGACTTTCATGTGTGTAAACGGCCTTAGTAACATGCCCAAAAAAAGCAGGCAGCAGTAAGAGAGGAAATCAATTCAGCACAATGAAATAAAACACAGTGTTAACTTAAACAGTGCATAGCTTCTGCAGGTGTTTAAAAGTATATCTAGAAACAATACTAAACCAAACTACCCCACCCTAAGATATGCACACATAGGTCTTTTGCTCAGATACTTCTATTTTTCTTTGTAGTTATCTGCTAAACAGTCTTACTTCCCCCTAAACCCATATTTCTTTCTTTATGGTTTCTTCTCTATATTAACATCACTAAGGCTTACTGTTTATGCAGGTGTACTTAAAACAAAGGAAGCCCATAAAATAATTCTGATTCTGATATATTTTCAATGTTTTACTACATTTGTTTTTCATTTGAAAACTTCAGCTGTCCACTGTGTGAGCATTTCAGGATGAATAGACCAATAGAAATGCATATAAATTGCATTTGAATATTGCTCACTTTAAATGATATCACATTTTTGCCTTTATTTGAAAGTTACCATTTTGAAGATACAAGGTGGCCAGCGACAATATACAAATTAACAGTACTGCACAGCCTTGTCTTTAATCTGTCATGATTTTAACATGATTTGGTGTTCCTTGATCTCTCTATCTGTGTGTGTGTGTGTGTGTGTGTGTGAATTTACTTAATTTGAAAAAGGTTGGAAATATATTTTCACAGTAGATCCGAGAAAAGGATTTGCAGAAGGCTGTCAATGTTCAACATGGGTGAGTGCTGTGTGTGTGTGTGTGTGTGTGATTAAATGTTTTAAGTGAAGGTCAGCAGTTCATTAGGTGTATGATATCACTGCCTTTGGCAAAATGTCTTTCAGTATGGCTTCCTAATGACACTGTGCATTAGCCATAAAATAGCAATCAGTAATGCATTATTCAGGTACAAATTACTACCAGGCAATCACTTCAAGTCCACAATTACCCGGAATGTGTCAGTTCCTCCGCTCTGATAACTGCTAAATCAGCTTCTGAAACTGCTCCTGACTTCATCATTCTAAATCCCCACCCCTGATGCTCACTAGCAGCAAATGGTCATTTAACAGAACCCATTGGGGACTTTACATCAGGCCTCTGCAGTTATAAATAGTAAATATTAACTTTCAGACTTTTCTTCATTTCTGGATGTTATTTCGAACTGTAAGAACGGTTATCAATCATAAACCATCCGTCAAAAGTTTGGAGACACTTTTCTATTTAAATGTGAATTCTGCTGCTGTATTTAAATTCAGTACATTGGTAAAAGGGTGTTCGTTATCTATTTTTATGTTATACATTTTTTTCATATAATGCAATTTCTAATGCTATTTCTATATGCAAAACCATTGTCTGCAAAAAATGTATACACAACCTCTGCAGGGCAAGAGATATCAATGTTAACACCCAATGAATTGATATTTGAGAGAACCTATTAAAAGCAGTAAAAATACATCTATAGTGAGGGTCCCAAGGTGGTCTAGTGGACTAATCAGAGGATCCCAGTCATGCTGCTAACCACTAGCAGTCAAGGCCCCAGTGGGTATATGGCACTCTCCCCCTACATCGCCTAGTTGCGGTGCTGGCCGCCAGTGGCTTCTGCAAGCTGTTGCATTGGTGCTGAGTATGTGTCACTTGTGACTGACTGGGGCCCTAAAAAACTTGTCCAGCCAATTACCAGCGTCCACCTGCGTTAAAAGACCTCTACTTAAACTTTTCTTGGCGCTCTCAGAAGTGACATCACAGTCTTTGCCCAGTGGTAGGCTCTGCCCTCAGTCTCTAAATTCGACCTGGGCTGACAACAGGGCTTAAACCAAAGACTTCAACAATGAGTTTGCTAACATTGTTCCCATCTGACGGCACTCATGTCTCCAGAGACTTCTGGTAGAAAGGGTCCCATGGCAACTCCATGGCAGCACCCCTGTGTGGCTTTACTTAGTCAGTTTCTAAGAGCTTGTAAAGGCTTTTGGTAACCACCCAGGAGTTTTTCTGTCTCTTGTTTTGGGTTCCAGTTGCAGTTAGGGAACTGTGGGCTCCAAAAACCTTAGCCTTCTTGTGTCACTGCCTGCAAGACAAGCCCATCCCGGGTCCAGACCCATGCTTAACCATTGGTAAAATGTAGAAATTGTACACAAAATAACTTAACAATGTAAAGTTTGATACTTATAATAACATATTTGTATCAAATGGTATAAATGGCACCTTTAGGAACTATTTCATTAAATTCGGTTTACATAACAATAAGTAAGCCTTGACCGTGAGTTTAAAAGTATCTAGAAATGTTCAAAAGCATACATGCCAGCTGTAACACATCTAACTGCTCCCATAACTCATTTGGTGTGTTTTTTGCGTGTGTCTTTAACCATATCTCAGAGGAAAGCTCCTAGTTTGTCGTTTGTGTTCATCTTCCTGTTCCCCAGCCCGCTCCTGTCAGGCTCTGTCACATCAGCTCCATTCACATCAGCTCCATCACTGAGGCGGGGGTAATTAACCCTGGAATTAAAGCTGTCAAATCAAACAGGTGACAAGTTGCTTCCCCCATCCCCTTTCCTTTAGGGCTGAGAAAGTTAACTTATTGTTGCATTTCTCCTCCTAGTGGATAAAACGACAAACTTGAACTCTGGGGATGACATCAAGGAAAAGATAAAAAAAAAAAAGATAAGAAAAAAATGAAAAACAGGGTTCTGATTGAAGTATTGTTAAATATTCAGACTGAAATGCAGAGAAGATCGTAGAAGGAGGCAGTGTGGTAGGAGACTGATGATAAAACCAAAGGAAGTTTCTCTTCCCAAGATTCCACTGATTCCATAGTACAATTCAAAAGTTTGGAATCAAAGGTTTTCGAATAAAAAAAATCCATTCAATTGCAGATAAATGTGTAAAATGATTACGCTATGTAAACGATACGCTATGTTTGTCCTGAGCACTTTCAGCAGCTTCCCCAGTTTCAACAGCTTTCATATAATTTGCAGGAAAATGAAAATAAACCAAAATCTATTAGGGGTATAAAATACTCTTTGGCAGAGGGACCACGCCCTAACTCCATGTCCTGTCTTCTGTAACCCGCTCCCCTTCACTTTCATGACCAACAGTTCCACACCCACCACCATCCTGTCTCCTCCCCTTCCTCCACTGGTCCAACATTATGCAATGTAGGGGTCTACGGCTTCCAACACAACTTTGAAATCATCCAGAACTCCATTCCTAAGACCCTCATCACATCTCTTCCATCATGTCATTCCAGCTCGTGGTTCGCTTACAAAAAATATCTTTGCAAAGAAATAGATTTTGACCTTCATCAGGGTTTTCTTATTTGGGATTTTGTTCAGTTTTACGAGAAGAATGAAATCCATAATTATAAGAGCAGAGCTGAGAACAATGCTGTGGTTTAGAAACACATCATGAACCTGAGATAGACTTATTGTTAGGACTAAAGACAATTATTAGGAAGATGTGGGTGAAGAAGGCCCATTGAGTCTAAAATATGTTATTTTTGTCACATGCAAAAGTAAAATTATGTTGCATCTAAAAAATAAGGCATCTTTAATACACATCTTCTATGTGAGATTCACGGGAGAATTTTAGATTCCCCTTTCTATTTATTAGTTGAATTTTAGCATTGTGAGAAAAAAAAACAACAACATATAAAACATATAAAATGTGCCATAACATTTATACATGACCTCAAATATATCAAATTTATTTGTATAGCACATTTTACAACTGTTGTTGTCACAAAGCAGCTTTACACAATCAGTAATTGATGAAAAGACAAGAAATTAACAACATTAGAAGACATTAAAACCTAAGACCCCCAGTTAGCAAGCCAACGGCAACAGTGGCAAGGAAAAACTCCCTCAGAGCTGGAGGAAGAAACCTTAGGAGGAACCAAGACTCACAACGGGTCAGACTCACTCCTTTGGTGATGTATAAATTATTAATAAATTATTAATTAAAGTCACCGAACCACCTGAACTGCTCAGAGAAGATTAAGAACATAGTCTTAATCATGATATAATAATCATGGTGTAGTATAACTTAATATAGTCATGGCAGTGATGCTAAGAGTAATGAGAGTAATGATGGGTAATAGTGGTAATATTAATAGTGGCAGAGTTAACAGTCCATTTAGGTTTTAACATGGTCATTAGGCAGGCAACAGTGGTAGAACAGTGTGCAACTGCTCTGGCATGGATGGTGGGGGAGCCTGGTAGTCGGACTGGTGGGTGGCAGCTGGTCTGATGCAGATAAAGGGGACCCCAGCGGGCAGTCTTCAAGCAGGTTGGGCTGTATGAGTGGGCAACCATTTAAATAAACAGTAATAGTGCTTTACAATGGGCAGAGGTACGCTCTCTGTAAACCTATGTGAACCTAATTACATACACAATTAACAAAGGTTTTTTGACACTGCAGCTTATTGAATTTTGACAATTACAGAATTGACTAAAATTACATTTACAAGTCAAGTGAAGTTTGTAGTGATGGCAGTTTTATACAGTCCAGGTCCAGACATTTAATGAGCAAGCAAAGTTTAAGAGGAAGGAATCTTAGCATAGTAATGGTAATGGATAGGAGACCAAGAAGATGTACTTACATACAGTACTTACATTTACAGTGTATATATATTTACATTTGACCTTAAGGTCTATCATTTTTTTTCTAATATTATAATAGACATGTAAGAAAAGGTTTAGTATATTAAATATTTAAAAATAACGTTTCAATAAAATATCTTACAGTTGCTGGTAGTCTCCACAGTACCCTTCCATGCAGCAAATGACCAAGTTTAACCTGCTCTTTTAGCCAAGAGGTATGATTAAGACTTTTTGAACACCAATTAATGTCACTCATTCAAAAGCATTGGATCCTTTATGGAGCGCAGCAGGCTTTCTTTCTCCTGCTCTCCAGCTAATGATGAGGCTTTGGAGGAAGCGACTTTCAGCTACATCATCTGTCATTACCAAATGTGTGCTTTCAGCAGCTACAGCCCAGTTATAGGTCAAGTGCTGCTGACCCGCACAAATGGCTCTCCTCCATATTGTATTATCAGAGGATCTGGAGAGGCCTTGGTGCTCTGAGATGGAGCACACTGAAAGAAACAAGGCCAAAAGGTTCGAGCTGTTTTGTCATTCGAGAATTTTGGTTACATGTGATGCTTTAGTGAAATATACAGCATTAACACAGGTAGTACATTGGAATGGTTGTTTCTCATTATAATCACTGGGAAACACATGTAAACACATTTTAATGCCACTTTAATGCCACAGCTGTCTGTCAAAGTTGAGGACACTCTGCCTTTTTTTTTCGAAGCTTCCTTGTTGACTCAATTCTCATTCCAAGCCAGTCACAGTCTGAGCAACAGCGATATCCAATGTTGTCCATAATTGTTCATAATTTGTTTCATAAACAAATTGAGCTACTTGTTGCACTTTCATTGCCATGATAGGCATTAAATTGTGCACAAGCAGCTTATAGACTCATAAAGAAAGAATTGGCAATGGATTGGCAAATGCCAAGCATCTGTTAGAGGTGTATAGGCCCCCAGCACTGGGCTGTGGAATAGTGAAACTCGGTGTTCTCTGCAGTAACAAATCTGTTTCTGATCTATATAAATAAACATATAAATTTTCCCATATAAATAAATGTGGCACCATCCAAATGTAACAATGATACACATGTAACACCCAACCATCAACATAGGGTACCACATCAACCATTTGGCAACAACTGAGCACCCACCTGAGACCATAGCAACTAGCAAGCAAACACTGAGACCATATCAAATATCTAGCAACATCATTGCAATCACCTGGAACACCTGGAGTAACCACCTAGCAATCACATCATAGAACTTCACAGAAACCACCTGTATACCACAGCAACCACCTAGCAACACTATAGCAACCATCTGTGATACCATAGGAACCACTTAACAACACTATACACTGTTAAAAGTATAAGATCCTTGAGGAACTTTTGAAGGTTCTTCAGTTTGAACCTGTGGAGGAACCTCTTAAGGTGCTTTGAGGAACCTTCAAGAACAGGTTTTTAGAAGAAAAGGGTTCTTTGAAGGTTCATCAAAGCACCACAGTGTCAAACTCAAGAACCTACAAAGATTCCTCAAGGATCTTCTACTTTTAGCAGTGTAGCAACCGCATAGTAACATCCTAGAAACTGACTGAATTGCTAATTGCACAGTGTTTCTTCTTCACATACTTCGGCTTCAAAGCTAGGGTCAGCTATGCAACAGAAAGGTTAAGGCCCCAACGGTGACACCTTCGTGGCCCCCAGGTATTGAACCTACAACCATGTGATCAATAACCTAGTGCTCTAACCACTGAGCCTCAACTGCTCTTCTGTAAACTGCTATTCTGTTACATCAGCTAAAGTCATGCTGTGTGATGGGTTTTAATTTATTTGTATAGAAAACAGCACACCGAGCAGTGTCAATAACCAGTCTACGTGAGATTATTTAACAACTCTACACAGTTTAAAGGAAGCGTGTGAGGGTTTGCGCATGTTCGGAGTTCACACAATATCAATGATTTCGCTAATATGCTGCCATTGCTTGTAAGCTGCATTAGCCTCGTAGCTCCTGCACAAAACTAAGGGCATCCTAAAGAAACATTTGTTTGTAAAGGAGACACTTTCACTTAATGTAAAGGTATTTGACAATTTGCATCTTTTACTTACATGGTTCTTTAGGGAACTCAAAGTTCATTGTTTAAAGAACCATTTGTAGGATGTTCATAAGGAGTAGATGTTTTTAAGTGAGTAGCGTGTACTGAGTGTACTGGGCCTTTTTCTTTGCCAAATAAGAGCTAGGAGCCTCTTTGTAGCTGATTTTGGATAATCTTTAAAGTATTAAAGGAAATGAAGATATAATGCCAGGTCAGAAGTTAAAAAGCTGTAGTTGAGGGTGTGAGATGGGAACAGATCTTCATTGATGGCTGTCTGTCTGTGTGTGTGTGTCTGTGTGTGTGTCTGGGTGTGTTTGAGCAGCCGAGCTTTAACTTGTGCTTCATTTTCTCCGATGCGAGCCACAGGCCGGTGCATCCGGATCGATTGTCTCCAGTGCTCTGTAGTCAGGCTGAGGCTCCGGCTGCCCATGCCTTGCACACTTCATTCTCTGTCTGACACACACACACACATGCACGCTCACACACACACACACACACTAATCTCCTGCTTTTGTTTTTGCTACGCTTCTCTGCCGGCCGTGTCACTGATCCCCTCGCCCTGCTCCCACTGAATCTATCAACCTTTAAAAGTTAACAAGTTGTCTAGGGAAATGCCATTTGTTACCAGTCCAATAAGAAATGTCAGTGTCTAATAAAACAGTGACGGTTGATACACATGTCAATAGTGGCCTGTGTGGAGGGGATGAATGCACTTAAAGCTGCAGAACGCCGAAAAGTCAGCGCACGGAGGAAATAAACACTGTCAGGAAATAAATCATTCTGTTAAGAAACACACCAGCCTGCAGACACACACTAAATATATACAGTGCAGTGTTACAGCATGTTGATGCGAAGCCTCAGCATACGCCATTCCCTCCTGACACTTTCTCTCACGAGTACAAATATCTCTCTCAAGTGTTCTTTTTTTTTTTTTTTTTTTTTAAAGAAGTTTCTGGAAAATTCGACAGGAACAAACTTTCTGTCACAGCGCCACCTTTATACCCACTGCCTGATCTTCAAATCCTCAAAAAAGCCCTCCCAACCAGCTCAAAGCTAGTTTGGCAGTGATGACACTTCATATTCTTCATCTTAGCTCCATAAAAAAAAACAAAAAAAAAAACTTTTAGCTTCCTCATCTGAGAGCGACCAGGGGTGCAGTTATACACAGGTATCTCCAAGGCTAAGCTTCTGGTCTTGCTGAATGCAAGTCAAAGCAATTTTCCAACATCTTTCCAGAAGGGATGAATTCCCAGTGCATACCCTTGATTTCAGGGGAAATATGGATGAGCAGATGTTCACTAACATTTGGACCTATAGTGTGTTTTAAAGTTAAGTAGGCTTTTGTTTATTCTGCAGTCAAACCTGAATGTCAGTGAAGTAGATTTGGTCTAGATTTTGACTGGCCAGAAAGTGAGGCTGAGGCTGTTTAGAATTCATCACCAAATTGTTATTGTGCCAGTTATTTGGGAGGTCAACTACCAAATGTCTGCGTTACTATAGTAACAGAGAATGCTGTGAACTCAGGTAACATGCAACTGGCTTGAACATGCCACTTTTTATGACTTCAACCATTAAGGTGCGACTTTTTTGTGGTTTTCTTGGAAATTGCCAAATTTTATGAGAACTGTCTTTCAGCACATCAAGGCACCTTGTTGAGTAATTTTTTGCCATCCCCCAGTGTATAGAGAGACATGTCTAGGGCCACAGCAATTAGTAAACAAACTTGTTCACAGATGACACTGAATGTTTAAACAGGCTATTTTTGTTATTGTGCCTTCAAGACTGATTTATGTAAATGTAAATGAATTTGGCTGTCCTGCATTTTGTAGTCTGGGTTGAAACACGTCTTATAACTTCAGCGTAAATGGGCAAGCCCAAACTGTCATAGTTTGTATTGGAGGTTCTGGATAAATGTGTTGGTTTTTATGGCAAGACAGAAAGTTTGAACTCAAAACAGGCGGTTTCTGCTCATTGTACATATATGGACTGTGAAATGACGGCTATAGGTGAAAACCAATCGAAATTGTGTGTTTCAGAATAGATATAATGTTTATTAATATACACTGGGGTGGTTATTAAAAGATGTATCAACAAACACTTGTCTAAGTGACCTATCTAATTACCACTACAGCAAAAAGTAAGTAAGGTTACCCAATCATATATAGAAATAACTGTTGGTTGCAGCCATGGTGTGCCATGCTTTCATTGACACTTGGTGCAATATCAGCAGTGCTAGACTCCATCCGTGTAAGTATTCCGTTTCATTCAAGGTCCTGCTGGGGGACAGTAATCTTCCTTTTAGAAGGCAGTCTGTCCTGGCCTCCAAAATAACCCCAAATGACCTACAACCACAAGGACTGGAGGCAGGGAAGGTGGTGAGAGAAAATCAATCAAAGCAATTAACTTCAGGAACTGAGCACTAATTCCCTGAGATGATCCTTTTTTTTCTTGCCACTATCTTCAGATTGTGATGGAGCTTCAGGGGAAATCAAGGTCTACGCTGATAAGCACTGATTATTTAGCAGCTTCTTTAAATACAAATGAATTCTCCAAAGGCGGATCAACCGACTTCTAACCATTTCATGCTTTTCGCCTACAGCGTCATATTGTTTCAAAGACAAACATATTTATCATTAATGGGTTGAAGAGGAAGAGGCCATTTGTCCTTATTGACTAGCCCAACCAATTTTTCTGCTCTTAATGGAAGACCCGGCTTTGCAGATTGATATTTATGCTACCTTCAGTAGAGCGGTGAAATTTACCTGCCGTCTTTTTTTATTTTTTGTTTTTTTTTGGTGAGTACAGTTTTACATCACTGTCCATGCAATGTATCTTCTTCTGCAGTAAAGTTTGCCTGTATTGTGGGTTCTGATGCCCTGTGGCCCCAATGAAAATAAAAAATGTCTTTAAGGAGCCTCCTGTTCAAAGGTCAGATACTCACCAGTTTACAGTAACTATGTGTGTATAAAGCATAGGCTATGGGTCAGTCCAGCCAACTGTTTGAATTGGGGGGGTGGGTCCTCCGTCACAACAATTCCCACTTAATGCTGCCTTGAGACTTTTTCTTAACAATGTGCTATATTTATTATTATTATTATTATTATTATTATTATTATCTGTTAGAATGTAGGGATGACAAATTATAAAGCATTATAGAGCATATAGAGACTATATTGTATTGTGTATACACAATAGCGTACACACATACAGTTGCCAGCCCTTTCCAGAGCACCAGCTCGCCTCTTTGTGGTTTGAAGTGGATATCGATTACACTGGTGTCACAGCACAGCTATCGTCTCACTCTCAGTTTGTGTCTGTGTGTCAGTGTCGACTCACTGCCTACAGAACCACATATAGCAAACGCTGGACAACTACAAAACAGCCAGAGACTAATAATGTACATTTGAATGGTCCACTTCTACAGCTTATTCACAAATCCTCAGATCAGACAGTCAAAACATTTGACAAAACGGTCAAAGTGAGATTTTGGTAATAATCAGATTTGTCCACATTTCCCCCCTTGCTCGACTAACCAAGGCATGTTTGGTATCTCAAGTTGGTTTTTGGTTTTGCAGCTTTAAGGCTAATGTAGCTAATAAGTAATGGCATCTTATGTTAATTAGCATCATTGGCATTCTGTATATACCTATGTACTTCTGCACATAGTTTTAAATATAAAACTATTAAAAAAAGTGTCATTTTTCACTTTTTAACTTGCGGTCTTAAAAATCCCATGTCTTACATTTTCCCTGTGTTTTTGTTTTCCCTACAACATTTGTGCAGCTTTATGTTCCCAGGAATTGGAGCTTTATTTATTTATTTATTTATTTATTTATACATAATGTGAATCTTGTAGGTGTTTATTTTATTGTGTCAGAATTTCATGATGAATGGACCAATAGGAATGATCCAAAATTCATTAAATAATAAAATAAAAACTCTTTTTTACATTGACTGTCATTATGAGTTTAAAAAAAAAACGTCCTTCTCTGATTTTATTTTTACAATGCCCCAATGACTAGAATAGATAGAATATTGCCAGCAAACATCACACAATATGTAAAAAAGCTAAAGATGAAAGTAGTATGGCTTCTGTAAACACCTCACAATCCACAGTGGACTAAAAAGTACACTTTTAAATGTTTAAAACATTGTGAATATAATTTCAGTGGGACATCAATGGCACCCCAGCTGTGAAGCACACATTGAATGATAAATGACATGATGGTTAAGTTTTCAAAACTGAACATGAGTTAGGATGAGGATCCATTAGAAGGCACAGTATACCCACCTGTCCAAGAACTACTACATCACTGATAATGCTCACTTTAATTTTGTATTCATTCCTTTTATGTTACAAAATCGCAGTACATGTGAAGGGCCACTTGAGGCAGCTTTGCTATTTGCACCTCTGGTGAACTGTTGAAATTTCTTTATCTTGCACATTAAAATTATTTCAACCAATGTGTATAATGAAGTGAAATGAAAGACGCTCTGCCACCAATTCAATTCAAATAGACACATTCATACTCAGAATACTGATCAAAATGTGTCCCATACGTGATCAACAAGGTAGAACTTCCTTAAGATTAATGTCACTAAACACACAACATCAGCATATATCATTTTTGTTGTATAGAAGCATTGAAAAAGTAAAATTTTACACTAAAGCCCAGATGTTCTTCACCATTCGCAGACTCCAATCTTAATACCAGGCTGAATTACACACAGCTTCAGAAAGTGTAATAGCTTGCGCTTTCACCACTGAAAGGTTCCTCAACATCCCCCAGATAAGCTATTTAATTTCCGCCTTTGGCTGGGAACACTGGGAGAATACAATTATTTTATCTAAGTTGTCGTATTATGGCCAGATTCTTAAGCTATGGAGATTTCTATGAGCCAAAAGTGAATAACAATTTTGTCACTTTCATTAAAAAAAGGGGAGAAAAATTCCTCAGCACTCTCAAAACGTTAATTTACATAAGCATATAAGGAGCTTATGTTTTTGGCCACTGAAGGCTTTATTCAGTACAATAATTATGGGCCTGTTGTTCACGTTTTCATTGAAATATGCTAATGTCCACAGTTTAAGTAAAGTATCTAAACTCATGTTATCTGAACGTGGACAGTTCAACTAGAATCATCAAAAAGTACCCAATTCTAAATTCTTTCAAACAAATATCATTTCACTCTTGCTTTCTCTTTCAATCTCTCTGTGTCTCTCTCTCTTTATCTCCGTGTTTTAGATAGAGTAGGCCTACTAAAAAAAAAAGCTAACTTTTGTAAATGCTAACTCATTGTTAATTTTGTTTAAGTGATGGTGTAGTAAAGAGTCCGAGTGGTGTTTACACAGAGGCCCTTTACTAAGAGACTAACCAACAAAATAGCCCCAAAACAATTTATTAGAAAACAAACACTACATACAAAATAATACGAGTTTGAGGACCCTTGTTAACGTGTCTCCTCTCCCCACATCAGTAGCCACGTAAAAAAAAAACAACAAAAAAAACGTTCCCATGTCTGTATTCCTGCCCAGACGCCCCACCCTCCAAATTAAGCCATCTTTGGCCAGGGGCGATAATAGCATGAATACACGTGACCATTGTATTGACTTGACATGTAATGACATCCGGTAGTACAGTCATTTATACCAGATTCATCACATACACATTTAGATGTACACTATCAAAAATCACCTCCATATCACTTTAGGCCATTCAAAGAGGAAATAAAGTCTAAAGTAGCCTTGGTGATGTGTCAGAACAGCTGACGTCATCACAGACTGTACCTTTTCTTGTGAATATAAAAACAATAGTTCAAGGGAAGCAACTGACTGTGCCAGTTGCTTCCCTTTAAAAAGCCTTCACGGAACAAAACGAACATCACGGAGGGATGTTCAGGTCGGTCATAATATAAACATATTTCAAGAAGGTAGGAAAATCTAAATAATAGTTATTTTTCCTCGAAAATTTATTTTACTTTATTTTATTAAAATAATGAAGTTTAAAATAACGTAGTATATGAATATAATTAAAGTTCCAAACCATTCAGTTTACTCAACACTTCTTTTACCTTTTCATATTAAATGTGCTGTAAAAACAAACAAGAAATAAAGAGAGGCTAGGAAGTGGTCATGCAAAAATCAATTATATTTAGAACACAAAGCTTCAAGTATCAAAATTAAGTGCTGTAGCAAAAACCAAAATACAGGCAAAATGTGAGATATGGGCCCATTAGGATAAAATAATATTGTAGGTCACTGCAGAAATCTGATATTTTTAATATGCATTTCTGCTAATATATAAACATTCCTAAAAATACACATATAACAATAATTTCTTTAAAAATACGAATACATTTTATAATTAATAAAATGAGCTTGGTTTTTCTCGAGCTCAATAACCAATCATGTCATGCACTGCACTGGCCAGGTTGAAAAGTAGAATTACTAGAATTACTATTAACTAGAATTCAGAATTCTGGATTGTTATTTAAATCTCCATCAATATCACACACTGTAAGGTAGTCGAAGGCTCGACTCAGAGTTTGTGAAAAACATCCCGGTTTTTATAGGGTATAGTGCTAAGAAGGATCACAACTTTTCTGTAGGCCCAAACCTCATCGCCCAGCCACATCTCTGCCCACTGATGAACCACTAAATTATGATTTTTTTTTTTTTAGGCTTGTTTAATTTTTAATACAAGCGTTATATCTAGAGTTTAACCGCAAAGTACCATTTTATTGAATTTATCATAAAGAACTATATTTAAATCTGCGGCGGACACTGGTGAAGCAGGAAAATGTATTGGACTTAATAGACGAATTACATGCACACAATTAGTTTCGCTGCAAATTTGTCTCCGTAATGTGAAAAATCTCATGTACAAATGTACTTTCTCCCAGTGCTATTTTCAGCACAGGTTTTAGTCAAGAGCATGTGCTTATTCATCATTCATAAAGCTAAAGGCACAAGTAGCGGGTAGGAAAAGTCATACACTCTATTCAGGCTGACCTTTTACAACACGTAATGCATGAACTTACTGAGTGGGTGCATTTAGAAGCCATCGTTATGGAATGCATCTTCACAATCTAACATTTAATGATATTTGCATTTATAAAATTCTTTGTAGTTACAAAGACAGCAGATTTAATGTGGTATGGTAACATTTTATGTATGTATATATACTCATTTAAAAGAGTAAGTGGCAGATGTGAGAGATGATTTTTAAAAGTACTTTTAAAAGTCTAGTATTAATAATGATTCATAAGTGCATAGCTACATAATGCATTACATTTGCATTCCATATAAAATCAGAATGTTCAAATATAACAAAAGCATACAGAAAATAATATTATTATTAATATTTTTTTTAAACCTATACTGTAGGTACACATACTAGTACACCTATTCATCACATCCTATTAGCAAAAATGTTTTACATACCTTAACTTTAAAGGACCCACATCTTACTTTTTCCATCATATTTACGATATCCCTTTATCCATTAAACAGGTTGCTTAAACAAACATGTACTGTATATTGTAGCAATGACCTTGTGTCTATACACATTTGTCACTTTTTAAATCTGGCAGTTGTTGTTTACATTATGTCAAAAGATACATGAAGAATGGCCCAATAGAAACATTTACAAATATTGTAAAATAAAAAAAAAATAAAATAAAAAAAGCTAAGAAGTGTTTTTTCCTTTTTCTGTAAAGTTTCTATTGGGGAGATACAGGGTTTTTGCGCGACAGTTTTGATCTACAAATTAGCTTTTTTTTATTAACTGCCATGTATTGTTAAAAAAACCTCAATGTGAGTGGGTGGGGCTAAACTGCTGTAAAATGCTTTTGAGAAACTACAAAAACAATGAATTCAAAGCAGGTTTGTGAATGCTTTCCATGTTGTTGCAAAAATAACGCCAAACAACAATGCCAAATATTCATAGAATATGCAAATCCACCTATTCGATTGAGCCAAAATGCGAAAAGGAAAGTCACAAAATGAGTGAAGTCACAAATCAGCAGTGTTCTACCAAAAATAACAAAATCACACCCACTGACCCCAGCTGCCCTCTGAAATGTAACTCATGTACTTATTTTTACCTGGAATCAAAGGCAGATTAGATGGACTTTTCTTGGTGAATGCTGTGACCACAGCTGCACTGCACAGCTGCACACACGCATACAGACACAGGCTAATCCTCATCTTCACACACACACACACACACACACACACACATCCCTCGAAACACTGTGAAGCAGGTGGGCTTTTCCCAGCTGCTCCCAAATCTAATCCAATTCAATTATAGTCCGATTACAGCCATGTGCTAAAACACAGCCATTTTCCATATTAATACCCCCTCCCCACCTCCACCTCCACACTCACACACAAGCTGAGGCTGGAATAAAGCAGAAAGGAGCGAGAGGAGTGTGTTAAAACAGCCACAGGGGGTATGAACGTTTCAGAAGGTATATTAGAAAATCTCTGCAATACAGTGACTGAAAGACACAGAAATTAAGGGTTTTAGTGCATTTACCAAGTATAACACACCACTGCACACTGCCACTGCCGAGAAAATGGAACATTTAAAATGCATCAACACTGATGCAACCACTGATTTCACTGATAAAAACAAACATAATGAATGTATTTAGGTTCTCTGCTTTTGCCTGCAACAACCCCAGATGGTGTTTTAAAAGTGAATCTAAAAATGTGAATTAAGAGAAAAACTGAATACCTTTTACAAACTGATAATCATAATCGTACATCACCAACTGCCGGATTCATTTGTAAGAGTTTATATTGCTCTTCTACAAATCGTAAAATTCAGTTTTAACCCCTTAAACAGCCTATTGCCCACCGGTGTTATTATACACTTCTACTACCAATGAATTGCTCCACCAGTTTCTACAGAAGTCCCTGTAGTTACTGAATAATACACCTTAGTGTGTAATAAGCCTTGGAGTGTTAAGGGTTGATTCAGCATTTAGTTTTAGATGTTGTGATACAGATTTATAACAATAACCAACTTCCAACATGCAAACTTATAGAACTTACTGCATAATTTCTAACTTAAAAGGGAGTAAACAATGTGGTTAAGACCCTAAGGCCAAAAATCTCTAAATATGAGTCTGTGTTCTGATCAGTGCTGTCAACGGACTGTTCAAGTGCTGCAAACCTTACCATGTTAACTGTTTTTTTTTTGTTTTTTTAATGCAAATGAATTATCTTACCAAGTGTGGCCCCAACTTCCTCCCGTAGGTCACTCTCTTTACAGAAACTAGTGACGTATTTGCGGTTCTATTTAGCGATGTAAACACAGCGTCAATGCTGTTCAGCTCAGAGGGTACATCACACTTTATTTATGCTGAAAAATGGATTAATCTCATAACTAACTCTTATTCTCCCACCCATACTCATCTCTCTCTCTCTCACACATACACACACACAGCTAATCCAGCCCAATGACTGATCATCCAATTATCTCCTAAAAAGTTGTTATGGCATTTCTAAAGCTTCAGTGTCTGAGCTTCGTCGTGTTTGAGGCTGAAGTTCTCAAAACTATATTGAGATATTATAAGAAAAAAAAGGTTCCTCAAGCCAGTTTATTAGACTTACACACATTTATTTGTTCTCCTGCCCAAAGATTCAAGGACATGCTAGCTAGCATTTTAACTTGTGATTAATTCTAATTAATAATAGAGTATTGTTGTGATGAAACTTTTTAATAGGTTAACACCTTCTGATATAAAATTATAAATTAAAAGACTGAAAAAACCCACAACAATTCTAAGACAAATTTGAAATATTTGAGATGAGGCAGATTTGACACAGTTTGAGTTGAGCGTGTGATGATTTATAAATACAGTTTTTACAGTGCTAGCTGTATAGTGTATAAGCTTCCATTACATGTTAGCTACATCAAACTTACCTTTTGCAAAATGAGCTGTTCAAATAACTTAAATAATATGTATTAATATTATAGGTTATATTAATTCTGTGAGAATCGACATGTGTGTAAATATTCCATTATATGTGGAAAAGGACTTTTTCGCTGGTTCTTTTTCAAGCATTAAGGTGCTCGAGAAGGGTCTTTCAAGTCTGTTGCAAACCTCAGGTACAACAATCAAAATTCAGAAGACGAGCCAAAGGTCCCCTCAGAGGTGCAACGCTTCTGGCAGCATTAGGCAAGTCATTGTGTAGCGTAGCCTATAGCCTACATTTGTGTAGCTAATTTTCAAACCTAAACCTTAATTATTAATATAAGTATATCATAAATTATAAGATCATACAAGGGGGTTATCATCCTGTAATACTTTATCAGTGGTCATAGGACACTTTTTTCAAGGTGATGGCAGTGACAAGACAAGACAACCATATTTAGCATTTGTGTCAGACACACATATTTAGTTTAACCCATCCGTGCAGTGAAAACACACACAGTGACTGTGAGTGCATGTGCCCAGAGCGGTGAGCAACCATTGCTGCGGCGTCCGGGGAGCAGAGAGGGCGAAGGGCCTTGGTCAAGGGCCCAACAGTGGCAGCTTGCCGAGCCCAGGTATCGAACCCACAACCCTGTCACAACTTATGGAGCTCTAACCACTGAGCCAGCACTGCCCCAGTGCGGAAGTCGAGTAGCCACTCCCACCTCAGTCATTTATGCCAAGCTTTCCTATCCCGTGCGAAAGTTTTACAGACATCCTGTAGAAAAATTACATTACACCACCTCCTTATGCAAAACTAATCCTGTCCCAACACTTTCATATCAGCTCCAGTATTAAAGTCAAGGAAGACAAACCTTCTGAAGTAAAGTGGCTCGCAAAAGCAACCCCGAAACTCTAACCCAATGCTTTTCACTCATTAAAGCTTCTTAACAAACACACTCTGACCGTGCAGCATTCACATTGTCATGGTCAGGTGAAAACGGCTGTAGTTTCGCCTTCACTTACCTCCCACACTCTACATTTATGAATCATTTAGTGCCCACCGTGCTCAGGAATCACCTGGGCTTTAGTCCAAAATGCAAGTTACACGGAAAACACACACTTCTGCTTCAGTCTCTCAGTACTGCTCCTGTAAACATAAAGACTCAGTTGTCATACACATCGATCACTGACACTAGCATGGACATCATAATTACTACAGCTACAGCAGACAGATTTACCCCTTACCCCAAATGTATCCAATTAGCTTTGACATGTTTGATGCTGGAAGTTTGTTTCTTTAGCTTTGGACTGAATAATAAAAACAGCCTAATAAAAATCTGTGGCAAGCAGGGAAGCATTCTGCACACTGCATATCTAAATCACCACACACTCGACTCAAGCTGTGTCAGGTAACTTTGTTTTGAATGCATTACAATGGCAAACAATGTTGTAAGCAAAGTCAATGTTGAGTCTGTAAGCTAAGCATCCTCTTTGTTTTTTTTTTTTGTTTTTTTTTTAGGGCAGACTTGCTTATGTGGTTGCATGACTTACAGTTAACTTAACAGTGCTCAAAGGCAGTTTTGGGACACTCTCCATATACACCCATTACCAAAAAGATTTTTATTAATTTGTATCCATCAGAAAGTTGAACCAGTAATGAGAACCATTTATTGACTGTACTCCTAGTAATTCACTAAACAATGTGAACAAGCCAAGTACAAATAGTGACATGTCAGTGGGACAAGTGTTAGTATTGTTAGTATTGTAATTATTATTGTACATCCCTTTTTATGGGCATTTTAAGCTCTTTAGTATGATTGTCATCCTTGATTTTTTTATATTTTCAATCATTTATTATCAATAGACAAGCTTTTGGTTGACAAATTCTTCTTAATTAATTTAAAGAGGTATCTTTCAGAATGTAAATGAAATTTACTATTGGGCTTTTTGAGGTATGCTTTTGAGGTATGAGGTAAGGTTCTTTATATGGATCTTCATGGAAGTGGTCTACTATGGCATTGCTCAAAGAACCCTTTGAGACACCTTTATTTTTAAGAGTGTACAAAACAACGCTAGGTTGCCAATTGCTCTTAAAACACTGTGCTGGGCCTTTTGGGTCCTTTTGGGGTTATTTGCCCATTCCGTCAAAATCTTTATAGTTTCAATTGTCTCCCTACACTGTTAAAAATAAAATATCCTTGAGGACCTTTGTGAAGTTCCAAAGGATGAAGCTGTGGAGGAACCTCTTAAGGTGGTTTGAAGAACCTTCAAGGAACCTTTTTCTTCTAAAACCTTTTCTTGAAGGTTCCTCAAAGCACCTTTAAGAGATTCCTACACCGTTTCAACTTGAAGAACTTCCAAAAGGTTTGTATACTTTTAACAGTGTATAGGCTTACTTGTGATAGTTCATGTTTTAATTAATATCTTTTTATTATTATCTTTCATATATCTTAAGTAAATGTTAATGTTTTATGTGAAATAAATTACAAATTGCAATTAGCTCATGTTGCCCAGTTTAGTCACATAGTTAACTTGCCAGTTAATCTGTCAGCAAAGCAACTTTGTGACTAGCCTTCATGTCACTACTGCTATTTTTGTACACATAATGAAGGCAAATATTTTGAGTATATACAGTATCATAGCCCAAATGTTTTTTTTGTTTGTTTTGTATGTGTGTATGTGTGTTTTGTGGCTGTACTCTATTTATTATTGAGGGTTTTTTTTTTTTTTCAAAAAAAAAAAAAAAAAGTGCATTTGTTTTTTTTTGTTTGTTTTTTTTTGTTTTTTTTTAAACCAATTAGTTCTAGCAGCCTCTCTAGATTACACAACAGCATTAAATTAGGCCATCATAACTTAATCACATTCAGTAATCATATTTAAGTGTGAATAATGTCAGAGCTTTTAGTACAGAAGTAGCATTGGGGATGTCTAGTCTGAGCAGTGTGTGAGTCATACTGTCGTAAGTAAGTCTATTAGACCTTACTTAACAGCTCTACATGGTCTGAGAGAAGTGTGCCATCGTTCAAGCATTCCCATTGAGAATGGAGCTGACACAGACGTGCAGTTAGATGTTATTACAATTGCAATTTATAATTGTCTTATATTTGATTGATATAAAAAAAAACCTATACGCCAGTATAATATGCACTATATTCTGGGTTTGAAGGGAACTAGGTTGACTCAAAATCTCTTGGCAGAACCACACCTACTAACACTATTTAATTTTTCACCTCTTACATCCTCCATTATAAATAGTCTGGAAATGAGGACATTTCATTTAGGCTCTTAAAATGGCTGTTCCTTTTTTTACACATGTGCCGGGCTCCATCGGAAACGAATTAAAAAAGCAAGGTCTATTTTCACACCCTGATCTCCGAAAAGAGTCAATCTTAACCCTGGGACAAAAAAAGGGGAAAAAAAGTGTGACTCGTAAAGTTTCAATTAAATTAGTTCAAGCTACCACTAATTGCTTGGGCTAAAAGTGTCTGCTCCCCATTATCACTTTCCCACCGTCGTAAACGAAATGTGTGTGCCATGATAAGTGACCTGTACACACTTCAGCCAGCCTTCATACGCACACACTCAACCTTTTCAGACTGTTTTCATACCTTTATTTGTTTATTGAGCAAGCATTTTCTTGCAGTTTACTTTATGTTTTCTCTGTGAGGTCGACCAAAAACCAGTCATGGTCTATTCTGACATTTTTCACTTAATGACGTTTGGCTGATGCTCTTATCCAGAGCAACTTATATTTTTCACACTTCACATTGCAGAAGTAGGCAACACTCCTAGTAGTATTAGTAGTGTTGGCCATTGACTTTTCTTAGGAAAGCATGTTGAGCTCACCTGGGCAGGGAGTAGAACCCCAGTCTGCCGTGTGGAGGGCAGCGTACCCACTATGCTATGCTAAACATGATCATTTCTCAATCTCTTTCAGTCCCTTAGACGTAAACATCTAGATTGCTCTCTGCTCAGCACATTTTCATGTTTTCTCCTAAACAGGCCACTTTTAAGATTCCTTCAACTTTGAAATTAATATATGTCGACTACCTGTGTTCTGAAGTTTGGACTCCTTCCTAAGTCAAAAGATAAACTCTTCATTTAAAAATGAATGTGATACCAAAGCCATCCTGGCTGCTAAGAAAGCATAATTTGCCTTGCTACTGCTGGTTGGGTAGAATGCCCCTTTACTCAGTGCAATGATAGCCAGTGTGGCCTTAAGTAAGCATATCCCAGCCTTTGCCCTCCTAGTACTAGCACTAGTAGCATTATGTGATGGGGAGTCCTAGCTAGCAGGTGATAAGTAGAAAATGCCTCTAAAAAAAAAACAGTTAATGTGAATGCATCACAACTGTGTTGTTCATACACTACATGTTTGAATGTTTGTGGACACCACTTCTAATGAATGCATTCACCTACTTTAAGTTGCAGCCCTTGCTGACACAAATCTGCAAATGCACACTGACAGCTTGTCTAGTCCC
Source organism: Salminus brasiliensis (assembly GCF_030463535.1). Classification (NCBI taxonomy): domain Eukaryota; kingdom Metazoa; phylum Chordata; class Actinopteri; order Characiformes; family Bryconidae; genus Salminus; species Salminus brasiliensis. The sequence continues at coordinate 16,416,037 of NC_132884.1, read as the reverse complement.
TGTAGAGAAGTACTGCCAATAGAATAGCTGAAGCAGATAAACATGAACCTGTTGGCACCATGCCTAATGCAAGGCTTGGGCTAGAGAGGTATAAAGCCCCCAGCATTGAGCTGTGGAGCAGTGGAACTGTGTTTTCTGGAATGATGGCGCTCTATCCATGAGTTGGGGAGTTGTGTTGAGCTGACCATCCAACATCCTGAACTTACTAAAACTAAAAAATCTTGTCACTGAATAAATTCAAATTTAGTAGGATGTATTCCCTGGACAGTAGAGATAGTTACTCCAACTCTTTTTTTAAAGCGTATCCCAGTATGCCCATATGTGCATATAGTGTATGTGGTAGGCATGGAGTAATTTTTAGTAATTCAGCAACTACCCATTGAGTTCTAATCTAAACAAAATTGAAGTAGTCAGGTCTAGTGTCAAAAAACATGTCAATATGATTGCCTGTGTTGATCGCCTGTACAGTAGAGATACAGCAGTTAGAGATCAGGTTGAAAAATGCTGGAGTATTGCTTTGAACTTTGGAAGGAAACGGGCTTGCCACCTGTGCTTTTACAGCGTGAACTTGATTGGTTTGTTAACCTGCGGTGTGTGTTTTCCTCTCTCACTCTACAGTCCTGTCCTGTGGTCAGTAAGCGCAGCACGCTGACGCTGTTTTGTCTCGTCCTTCGTGGCCGTGCGGGCACAGGCGTGCCAGGCCGCTTTACTGAAGGTCACTGCCAGCTTTCTGATGCTTTGATTTACGAGCTGGCTCCAGACTGATGAAAGTATTGATAGGAGTTTCCATCGCCCTCTGCCTCTCAGGGACGCTCTAGAGAAGTGTGTCCTTATAAAATCACTTCCCATTTAAAGGGCTTACGTCCTACATTTTTCTCAGAGCCTCTGTTTTGATTGGCCGCCCTGCATTGTGGCTCCCTCGAAAAGCAGTCCAGGCTGAATCACTGCAGAGCATGCAGAGGTGGGGATAAAATGCCTTATAAACAATATATGGGCAGATATAAACGTGTTCAAGGTTGTGACATCTAACAATGAATTTAAAGCAGACTGGATTTGCAGCTTGGGTTATATATACATATGTGTGTGTATATATATATATATATATATATATATATATATATATATATATATATATATATATATAATAAGCCTTTCTGCTTTAAACGGTTAATCTTAAAGGACGACATTCATTTGTAGAGACCTTTTAAAGGGCTGCTTGTTTTCAGACTTAATGTAATATTTCATAAGCATCTCATGAGATAATTATGTCTTTTGGCATGAGAAACTGAATGTCATATACAACACACAAGGCCCTTCTATAGAGGAGCAACAGGCTTATAGCTTGCTCAATTCACCATGAAAACTAGTTTTGAGTGAAAATCTCTCCATTTTCCCCATCCTCTTGTGAAGAAGGTTTGTTTCATTTTATCTCTCACTCTTTCACTCGGTGCCGCACATCAGGCCAGACACAGAAAGCTCAACCAATTGATTCTGGAATGACAGAGAATACGGCTAATGGGAGCGAAAGCGGCAGAAACCCCCTAAAAAAGATCCTTCAAAAGATTCCGCCTGCTCTATCTGCTCTGCAGTCGATGGATCTTCTTCAAATACAACGCCTCCCATCTCCTCTTAAAGCGGCTAACGTCTACGCGATAGTAAACACTGTTGAGAAGTTAACACGCTAACAAGCAAATCATCATTGTTGCTTTGACACAGCAATTGGCTTCAGAGGACATCCGCATCACGCCTTTACCCTGAAGTCTCATTAATAAAATAGAGCATTCTACCTGATTATATTCCCCTTTATGCTTATTGCCACTGGCTTTAAATCAACTGACTCAATTTCCCACCATGAAATGTTTAAGCAGTGAAAAAAACAAAAAAAAAAAAATAGGCTACACAATTTCTTCCTTACGGTACACACATTTCCACATTTTGTCGCAGCCCTCCACTGTGCCAGACCTCTCTACTTGCCGGTGGTGGGCGTTTCTATTTAATTTCTGTTCTGAAAATAAAGTGACAAAAAAAAGGGAACTATTCTACCAACCAGCTGTTCGCTTCTTCTTAATTGTATTTAAAGTTACCCAAAACTTTCAGTGAATATAACATGCGGACATTACAATTTCCATAATGTGCATCAGTTGTCCATATGTCCAATCTTATTTAGCAATTTAGCAACTAGCTAGCTTAGCAAGCCAACTAGCATATGATTTTAATTTTGCCAGTAGTCAATATTTGCCAGCAAGTTAGCTCGTTTAATCCTTTGAGCAACAACTTCTACATGATTTACATTGTTTACCTTTGTGCTCAAACAAAACATACAGGCAATTGTACATTTTCCCTCTTAATCCTCATTGCCAACAGCTTAATTTAATCAGTTTAATTAAGTTTTACAATAATTATGTAAAACTTTTATGAATTCAGAAAAAAAAAATGGAAAGAGTTGATCATTTAATGTTTGTTCCAAATATAAATCTACCCTCTCTTGATTAGCTAAAGGTAACATGGTTCTCTAATCAAAGGGAGAATTTACCAAGTGAACTTCTAGCGGACCTCAAATGTGGCTGATCAAGCTTGTTTGATGTCTACAGTTTACAGTACAGTTTACTTTAGCTAGCAGTTTTCAGACTGCCTGACTAACCCAGATAGCAATCAGTCATTGAATTGATTAACATTAATAGAACCCTAACCAACGTTCCAATATGATGTTGATTCATCACCACTTTTGCACCCTGAATTAATATTGAAACACCATTGAAATTTGAACAAACATCAACAGAAAACCAACATTACTTCAATAGTCTTTATACATTTTCAAAAATCCTATTACTGCAGTAAAATATGGTAAAGCAATCCTGCTTTATCTACAGCAAGGGTGCTTTTGTGAAAAGCAGAATATGGAATAGAATAGTGAACTGTTATTTTTGCAACTTTGCAATGGTATTTTTCAGAAATATCAGAAATAACAGTAAAATAGAAATACATTTGTTTAAATATATGCAGATTTTTAAAAATAAATTTATGCATCCAAACTTCCAAACCAAAATTTGAATTGGGACCTGGAACCTCTGCTTCTCATCTTCACTTGCTACTTTTACAAAAAATAACTTTTATTGGGCAGAATGTAAACCTTGAGAATTAAAACTACCAGTACTAAGGGGATGTCAGATAATCAAATGCACAATAACATACTACATAGAATATCCATGTTCTATTTTACCCTGCATAAGCTTGTTCCTCATGCTCCCCTATATTAATGCTCATTCCCTTAGTTCATGTTCCACACCTGTAGGTGCAGCACTTGTCTGGTGACCTGTTACACCTAAGCAATCCGGTGTATAGCAGAGCCTATAGCACTTTCAAGGCAAGAAAGTAGTTATTGTACTAAAAAGCTTCTCCAAAAAGCTTGGCAGTGTTTAAAGGTTCAAAGATTTTAAACCCCTTACAACATAATGTTACCTAGTTAGTTAAAATTTCCTCATGATAATTAAAATCTTACTACCACACTAATGTTAGCTACCTCCCCATGCTCACTAGTTTATACAGGGTGCTAGCCTGACATTATGTGAGCAATAAAAGCAATGCTATTTCCATTAAAAGCTGAGGACATAGCTAGCTATAGGTGAGCGCGTAGTCCCTCACAGTAGCAAACACAAATATATAAAAAATAGAAATACAGAATATATATATATATATATATATATATATATATACATTACTATTTACATATAGACATTAGATAAGGTGTGAAATTGAGTGCACTGTGTAAAAGTATATTTAGTGTCTTTGCTGCCAGCTTTAGGAAATGGATACTGTATTGTTGGCCCAATGTCGTAAATATTACAAAATTTCAACCTCAACCAAAATGATGATTCTGACAAAAAAATCAATAGTATATAAACATCACCTATAGTATATAAATAGTATATAAACATCACCTTGTGACTCATGAGTTATGAAAGCTTTGGTCTTGCAGACTTCATGAACAAATTGTCACACTCTTGACTCGAACCATGTTAAATGATTCATTCATCTCTGATAGACTTTGATTTTGTAGACTTTGATTTTGTGGATTCTTTACACCAGAATTATCCATAAAAATTTATGGAATATAAAATACAGGAAAAAAGATTCAAAGGGGTTGCTCCTGTTTTTAGCCTGTAGCTAATAGCTCATGATTTTGGTCTGTTTTAGTTAATTTATCTTTAATCGATTAAATTTTTCTATTTTCCTATTTTTATTTTATTTTTCCTAATTATTATTTTTAGTTACTGCTTAACTATAGTTTCTTGTTTTATGTGTTCACTCTTTTATTTATCATTTTATTATTTGTTACTTTTTGAAGTTTTAATTAAATTAGAATTCTACTCTTAAATCTAATTATTATAATTTATCTTTTATCTCTACTTGTACTGTTTTCTACATATTTCTTGTTTTAATTTTCAGTCTACATTTTCTGTATGTATCGCTTAGGCTACACTGTAAATGAGGGTCACCCTCAATGTATTCTGAGTTTAAATAAAGGTTAAATTGAAAAAACAATCATTCATGGTTCCGCACTGTTAAAAATGGTAGAGGGCAGAAGATTTTTTCCCCAAGGTTTTAATGTTTAAATTATTGTTTTTTTTTTTCCATTTGTCCTATTTGTACTGTTTTGCAGTGTTTCATTTGAAGTATATTATTTATTTGAGTTGAATAAAAACACTTAAGAGTTTTTAGGTAGAATGGACAAACTTTTTTCAGCAAATTGCAAAAGTATAAAACTAAAACTCTCTCCCGGAGCTCCCCATCGTGCCTCAAGTTCATTCGGTTAACTTGTCAGCATGCTGTGTCTACTATATTAAGGCACGGTTAATGATACTCATATCCTGGACTTTGTGTCACAGTGTCAGCGCAGACTTTGCTCACAGAATGTCACCCAACTGAGCAGTAAGCGAACATGCTTCGAGACACTACAGGTGCCACGGAAACTATGAGCTGTAAACAATAACCTTGGAGACTAGAACGATGCACAAGGAAGGGAAAAAAGCACATTAATGCATTGATTAATTTAGCCCACATTTACATATATCTTAATACCTGACACAAGCTGTTTGGAGGTTTGCTTGCGGCCGTGAATGTTCGGGATTGTTACCGTGCTTGGCAAGCTGCTGCTTCTCTCCCACCATATGGCAGTTTGACAGTGTTTTCTCTGCTAATTAGTACCTTACACATAAGCCAGGGCAGGAGACCAAATGTCAAAGAGCTCCGCCCACCGGCATCACTAATGAAGTCCCCACAAATCTAGGTGAAGAACTCAAAGTCTCCTGACTTTCACAAAGAGACAAAGAGAGGACAAAGGGAAGTTTAGCATGGTGCTCCAAATACCCTGTATGGAAAAGAATTGTTGTCATTTCAGATTTGCAGCATTGTGACTGAAATGAAAGATGCTTTGTCAACTACCTTGTCTAGGCAATTACAGTCCATGATAAATTGAACACAGAAAAAAAAAGACTTTAAAAAGGTTGCTACTGTTTTTAGCCTGTAGATAATAGCTCATAGTCCCACACCATAAAAAGACAATTAGGTAGACAATTTTTAATTTATTAATAACTGTCCATAATAAATTGAGGTATTGCTTTAAATTTGTTCTTTTAATACCTTTCCATTTGACTGTGAAGTTGAGTTTTAGTAAATCATAAACAAAAATCTTCAAATTTAAGATGTAATCAAATAGTTCACCACCACTGTGAGCAATAACACCACACTGAATGACAGTGCTTATAATTAATAATTCATTGATAACAATTAATTTTTAATCTGGGGGGTTCCCCTCTAAGGCCAATAAGGATGAAAAGTCCCATCACTTCAGGTCAAACATAGATTAGGACATACATGATTCAACTTGTGGGCAGTTGGACATTTTGATATTATCATAAAACAATCAATAAATCTTAATCGGCAAATGGCATAGTGTTTAGTCACATAATGAGCAGTTATTTTGATACCCTAGATTCCTATTTAGGATCCGATGGTTAGCAAACTCACCCTATGAGCTATTAAAAAGGTTCTACTATGATATTAATGTTTTACTAAAAATAAGCCAGTGCTTTTATCTGAATGCATATAATAAATTGTTTGCATCACGGCGCTGTCATGCAAAAACCTTGTATCTCCAAAACAGGAAATACAGAAACAAGAAAAAGATGAGAAAAGTTTTGTAGCATTTTTATTGGTCTATTCGCCAATTCTGACACAATGTACAGAGCAACTTTGACGTCAAAAACGCAGAAACAAGGCATGGCAGTGACAATATGCTGAATGTGGTGCTAGCTAGCTAGTTCGGTTTATGGCCTTCATGTCAGGTCAGACACTGTTAATCGCTCCTCACAAACTGATGAGATTACAGGTCAAAAAGCCTTGCTCCTCAGTTGACAAAAAAAACTGAAGGCCTGGTCGTATTGTTCCTGAGGCGGTGTGCTCTTTCTGCAGGCCTTCAGGCACCCAGCAGCAGATCTGTTTCTGAGAGAAGAATCCTGTCACGCTGTCTTTTGTGCCTTAATGCCACCATCAATATGCACAGCACTCTGGTGGCCTCTTTCATCACATCATGTTTGAAAACGACACCAAACATCTCTTTCCCAGCTCCACTCAGGGGAGCGCTGATATCCCCTCTGGGATTCCACACCATAAATATAACAATCGCTCTATTTCTGAGCTGCCGCCAGACGCACTCCTTTACTCTAAAATCACACTAACAGCATCAACGTGGAGTGAGTTATCTTTTAAATCTGTCATACACATTGCATCTTTGGAAAACTGCAAGGATCGTTTTGTTTATGAAAAACTCCCTGGGGCAGGAAGGCTCGTCTTTCACCGAAACGTTCTCAAATTCTGGAGGAAAATATTCGTTTTTATTATTCGCAGATTTGAACGGAACTGTTTGACGAGACGTTTCCCCCCTTTACACCGTATGTAGTTTCGCATACAATATTCCCTCCTATTCTTGAAGAGTCTTGTGCTTCACCACTTCAAGTGCTCAGGAACCACCTACTTTGATAGAAAGAGGCCTATGACCAATCCTAGCCCACTGTTTTGGTGTGCTGTAGAAAAAAAGGCAATTGTAAAAAAAAATCCAACTGGCAATATGTTGCTTCAAAAAGAATATCTTCAACCCCCTGCAGGCAGCTGTTCACCACCAAAAAACAAACTTGCTGCTCTGAATAGAGGATGCACTGACTTTGAGACGTTATAGTTGTGGCCACCATGTATCTCAGGCTAAGACTACCTTTTGACATGCATGGAGTTTGAAGAATGCTGCTTTGTTAGTTAAAGTAGCTAACAAGTAAAGGACACCTATTAGCCAAACCAATGAGCATTGCAAAAGCCGGTTCACACAGTATTGAGGTGTAGTAATTTAAAATAAAAAAAAAAAAATAGACTTGCTTACATAGATTCTATCTCTCTATGAGACACTGTTATCTATGTAAATAGTCAAGGATGTGTTGTGTAGCTAAATCCGCAAGCAGTAATGGCGATCCTGAAGCTTAATTTTGGTCTTTACTTTTTTCCATTTTTATTAATAACAGACACACCACCTAAACAGATCTGTTAGATATTCCGTAACATCCCAACAACATGGATTGAGGCATTTCTGTGATGATCTACTCCTCCAGTGAAGGTGTTGCTAATGAACAGCCTTTGTTCCGCAGCTTGTTGTTGGTGCTTAACGGATAAAAGAAGCAAGAAACATGTCTCACCTGATCGTCCACATTCAGGTGGACGAAAGGGAGGAGAGGGAGGAAAATTTATCTTTTCCCCTGATGTGAATGAAGTGACCTAGCTTTCGGATACTGTTTTCATATCAGCGACTCTGTAATGTGTCCCCTAACACTTCTGAAGGTTGTACGGACACAGTCAGGTGTTCATGGGCCAGACCTGGCGATGTGTGAGCCTTCCGCCCTCCTACTAAAGCGCCTGACCCAGGGTCAGCCGTAATGGCCGTAACCAGATGGTCCCTGTCCACCGGGGAGAAAGGACACAGACAGCATGGGCATGCTCTATCTTTAGAGGTTGCATATTCCGCCACTACTTAATGCTTGATTACATGCATCATTTATCATAATTATGTCTCTATGAAAAAGTTTGATGTGGGACACAACAGAGGTAACACAAGAGTAAGCAAGTCTTGACCTTATTTTCAAACGGAAAGGAGTGGGAGAGAGGAGCCGGAGCAGGATCAGCTCCATTCCTTTACAGTGATGGAAAACACTGTACGCCCAATGGTACATGGCGACTAATGGAGAACGTCAGTCCAGTGTTAATAGAAGGCAGTTGCCAGTTGCTGAACATGGGAAATGTGTAATGGACTTTACACCATGTTGTGGTTGGGACAAGGTGCCATCTTTGAGAACTCAGCTCACAGAATTTCAGTTGATGTTAGGCTTGGTTGATATTAATATTTGCAAAATGAGGTCAGTGCTTGCAAATGCAATGCGATATTAGCTTACCTTACAATGTAAAGGACAGCCGACAGAAGAAACTTGGACAGCAAACATTTACATTTACATTTACATTTATGGCATTTAGCAGACGCTCTTATCCAGAGCGACTTACAAAGTGCTTTGCTATTTACCCAAGAAAAACCTTAGCTAGTTAGAATAGACTAATAAGTCAAAAGAAACCTCTAAGCTTAGACATTACTAAACACAATACAATAAGGCGACCATAGTACTCTATTTGTCCAAGTACTCTCGGAAAAGGTGGGTCTTCAGTTTGCGTTTGAAGACAGCGAGCGACTCGGCCATTCGGACACCCAGGGGAAGCTCGTTCCACCACTTTGGTGCCAGGACAGAAAAAAGCCTGGACGCTTGTCTTCCGTGGATTTTGAGGGATGGCGGGTCGAGCCGAGCCGTACTTGAAGCTCAAAGGGCTCTTGGTGCAGACCGGCTTTTGACCATTGCCATCAAGTAAGGAGGGACTGGTCCATTCTTGGCTTTGTAGGCCAGCGTCAGGGTTTTGAATCTGATGTGGGCAGCTACAGGAAGCCAGTGGAGAGAACATCATATTTAACAACATTCCTGTTTCTGTGATGTCTTCTGTCCATTTTCATTCCAGTATCTGTGTTTGTCTGTCTTCTGGAAATCAGATGATTCTGAATCAGATATGACCATTTTCATTCCAGTATCTGTGTTTGTCTGTCTTCTGGAAATCAGACGATTCTGAATCAGATATTATTTCGGTTATGGCAATAGCAAGATTATTGTGAACCAAAACTGGTCCAGCTGTAGCAGCTACATCTAAGGTTTGTCATGGCGTGCATTTGTACTCTGAGCCACATGTGACCCACATGCAGCCTACCATGTGAAATGTTTGTACATCATTTCTATTTTGGGCCAAAACTGCCCCAACTGTAGCCAGCTGTGGCTGTGCTCCGGCTGAAGATTCAGATGACGTCATTCCGTGGCAGTATGTGGGCCAAATAAAAGTAGGAAGTGTGGGCCAGAACTGGACCATAACTCATTTGCTCTCTCTTTCCACTCACACCAGGGCCAAAACTAAAGCATGGGCTTAGGGATATTTAGAATGGAATGTTGGTTTAGGAAGGTGCTGGTTGGATTGCATCTGATGGGTTTGGGTTTTTGGTGACTTTGAGAATCATTCCTTCATCATACATGATAATGGCATGGGGAAAAACAAACAAACAAACAAAAAAAACATATGACTGTAATAGAAAGGGGAACTCTGAAAAATGGGCCTTGAGTTCAGGTGACTTCTCATTTAAAATTAAGGTGAAAGTTCTACTAGCCATATCTTTCAAGTATGGCATGTTCTGCAAGGATCCAGATGTTACAAGACCTGGGATGATGACAGATCCTATGTCAAATATTTTTGCTTATGAACAATGTTTCCCATCAAATTGGAAATATTTTGTTAATAAAGTTGTTCTTCTTGTATGATTGCCTTTTGCTGTCTTTTGGTAGAACTACAAGGCCAGCCCCTCTAGATAAACAGAGCTAAAGCTGAGTTAAAGGTAAGAGAAGGGGTGGTGTCTTTTATAAGAAATTTGATGGGAGGAGGAGGAGCTTCAGGCAAGTTATTTCAGAAATCCATTTAGTTCTAAAACATATTTTTCTAAACATTTAGTAAGCTAGTATGGCTGTCAAGGTGCAGAACACCAGCTGATCAAATACAAATAATTCATTATTTATTCATAATATTTAATAATTAAATGCAGGCTGTTTAACCTTAAGTGTGTCCTATCCTGTCCTGGACCAAAATGGTGGAACCAACTTCCCCTTGGGTGTCCAAATGGCAGAGTAGCTCGCTGTCTTCAAACTGAAGGCCCACCTCTTTCAAGAGTACTTGGGCAAAGTATAGTGTGGAGTATTGTGGTGTCCGTACTGACTTTCGTATTTAGCAGCATTTAATGCTTAGAGGTATCTTTTGGATCATAGCCAATGCAAACTAGCTAAGGATAATTTCTGAGTAAACAGTGCATTGCCACAAATGTAAATGTCAATTGAAGTCCATTATAAGCCATAGAACTTACATTACAGGGCTGCCAGCATATGAAATATGCCTTCTTCACACAGGTTAACCTCATTATTATTATAACTACAATGACTACAATGCAAATAAGCTGACTAATTCCTAAATAATCTTATTGTTAAAGATTTGGACTCATGCTAAAGACATTTGGACTCATTGTCTCTCCTGGCTTGAGGATGTGCAGATCTTCCAATTGGTTATTACTGAAGTGTTCAAGGTCTTCTAATGACTCGAAAGCCAGAACCATGATTCATGTTTTTTCATGTTACATTGTGTTAATTTGATCCAGTTAGTTTTTGTTTCGCACAGCAGTTTAGCGAGCACACTAAAGAACTTTGCTATGTCCTGTTGTCATCCCTAATATTGACTGCGTCTCTCTATACTTGACATTGATTGGTTTGTATAAGGGCGTGCATCTGACGTTGGTTCGTTATCCATTCAGCAAGTTGCCTTTCCAGGCATTGTGACAAATTCTACTTCAAATCCCTACCAGAATCTGACTCTGTCAGCTTAACAGCTCAACAGTTCAGATTCATTTTATTTCTGTTTATAAATATTTTTTTATATATTTTTATAATCATACATTGTTATCACAAAGTTACAGTACACACAGTAATCGAGAGCGTAATCTGCCACATGCAAGCAAATAGAAGTTTTTTTAGAAGATTTTGGAACAACACCGGTTCTGTGTTACATTCTGAGGTGACACAATGGCTTGATGACATGGTGGTTTGCCTCACAGTGCTGGGATTTTGGATTCAAGTCACCATCTGGGTGTAGTTTCCATAATCTTCCTGTGTCTGTGTGGGTTTCCTCCCACAGTTCCAAAATTGGTTAATGTGTGTGAATGAACATTTGTTTTTTTTGTCTAGATATGGATTGGTGTGTTGTTGGTTGAGTTCTGAATCTAAGGCGTCCTTGGTTTTAGAAAGGTGCTATACCTTTATTCATTCGTTCACTCTGTTGTTGAATGAGTGATGATAGCCTGCCTCAAGGTCCAGTATTTGGAACCATCCAAAAAAAGTGTTTTAACAATGTAAATTAACCAAACCATGGTTCAGTTGATCTGGATTGATCTGGATTGAGACCTTTTTTTGGTCTTTTGGTCTGGACCGTGGTCTGAGGTACCCTGTTATTTTTGTCCAGACCAAACTGAAAAGTCAAAAGGTTCGGATCAAAGGGTAGGTGCAAAAGCACCCTTAAAAAGCATAGTTCCCAATGTCCAGGTATGTAAGCAGAGCAAGATTATTCAGATCCCCTCTCCAGTCCTTTGGAGGCAAATCGTGAAAATCAAAATTAATAAGAGCTCTTATTTTTTCTGCATGTCATACCAGCTTAATCAGATTTATTGTCTTAAAATCCCTTCCTTTTTATTTCTATGATGGTTTCCCTGAGGGAGCTGGCTAGCAAACAAACTAAGCTGATGATCTTCACAATATGCTGTGTCCATCTCAAAGTACAATGTAATGTAACATTACTTCTCCTTCCCTAAATAACGTGAATTCGACACTGTGGCTGTTTTACTCTAAAGCTTCAGAAAAGCCGTTTTCATGAAGTTTCTTTCCAACACTGTAGCAACAAAAAACAAACCAGTTCCAGACACCTAATGTTTTCTGGTGTCCCTGGTGATTAGGTGGAGCCTGTGAAAATTCCACCCATGCTACAACATTGGTAACTAATTACCACAGATTCGTCCCTCTGGAAAACTTCTTATAAAAGTCTTCTTTTCAGTCAGCGTTTAGCCTTCTGTGGCCAGAGGTGATTGCTTAAATTCTACCAGCAAGGCCGAGTGCAACTATGTCCATTACTTCTGCTGTTGGAGAAAATGACTGAATTATGAACAGACCTTTAAGCACCCAACCAGCAATGTCCCAAACTATTATGAGAGTATAGAGCATACAGTCAGTACGCTAACTTTTAATTCTTTTCGATTTGTATAGCTCTTTCACAGCTGCAACATCAGAATTACAGCAGGAGTCAGAGAGTGGCCATATGATGAGGACACTAGAGCCTAACCTTAACTGGCAGCTTTGTATTTACTTTAAAACAGCATCATGTAGAATTTACCTTAAAATTACAGCTTTTAAATCATGTTGATGCTCCACTGACTTGTTAAAGGGAGAATAGTATTTCTATCATTGCCACTACAGGCTTGGCACACTGTCTAATGCATTGCGTAACTTTGTTGAAGTAGGCTGGACAACAGTTGCGAGAACTGCGTAGAGCTGCATAACCTGAGTCATATTTGTGTTCATTCCTGTGATATTACTCAACTGCAACAGCACACATGCTACTTTCACTTTCAGTGACAGTTCTCCTTTTTTTTTAGCTTGTCCAGATATGCATGTGTAATGCATGTCCTTTAGATTTGGCTCAAAGTGTGAGTTACACTTCTCGACTGTAGGGGGGAGCCCAAGAGCAAAAAATGTCAATTTTCACATAATGCAGCCTTAAGGACATTAAGTAGAAAACTGCTATTTGGCACAAATTTGACTTGTCCAATGGACGTCTGCTCTGTTATGATATTTATTTATTTATTATTATTTATTTGTTGTGGCAGGATTCAAAGACAAACTACACAGAGTAGATTCAGGTAGGGATCAGTGCACAGGTGTGCATCAACAGTGCAAACAAATGAGGCTCAGAATACACAAACGAAAGGCAAGATCTCACAAAGAATTGGGAATGGATACTGAAGCAAATAGATAAATATGGTGGAGCCATGGTGGAGCTGGAGCTGATGGAGCTTGATGTCATCTTCTTGATTCTAGACACTCCTATGTGCAAGCCTTCCCTCTACCTCGTCATTCAATGCGATTCTCGCCAACGGGGCATCTGTTATCCAGTGTAAATAAATGGACAGTTAGCATTCTCCTGTTTGATGATGTTGTGTTAGCAGTAGTTCAGAAAGATGTAGACTTCACCCTCCCAGACTGGTGCCATTATATGTGATAGTGTGAGTCCTAGCTTGTGGCCATAATTTTCAAGTACTAAATTGGGGAGAAAATAGGATACAAATCTAGAAAAACACTCCCTTTCACTGCTGTGTTGCAGGTGTTGCTTAGCAGCTTCAGCTTAACATGTTAACGCCATGGAACCATGGACCACACCAAACTCCTCAAAGACAGGCACACAACAGAGCAAAATCCATGACCCTAGGAGCTGTGCTGCAAACATACTACCTGCTGCGCCAGATATCATGAAAGTCATGTAAAGCAATTTTAAAGCAACACTATGTAGCATTTTTACCTTGAAATAGCAGCTTCAGAATCATGTTGATGCTCCACTGACTGTAATAGAGGGAAAAGCATCTCTATTGTTGCTACTCCAGGCTCAGCACGCCGCTAACTGCACTATGTAACGCTTGAAGCCGACAGGACAAGGCTTGCATATTGCTGTGAGTCAGATTTGTGTAACGTAATTATACTCTACTGCTTTAATCCACATGCCTCTAGTTCTCTCAGCTTGTCCAGAAATGCATGGGTAGAGTCTTTTGGTGATGGCTCAAAGCACAAACTGTACTTTCTAGGCCCAGAAGCAAGAAATACCAATTATAATATCAGTATGAACTGATATACTGATGCTGCAATACATTTCTAATGTAAAAATGTGCTTTAAATTATGAAGAAATGCAAAATAGATTTTTCTTTCCCTTTAGACTCCCCTATTATGAATACTTTGGCTTAGTTTAGGACATAATGCATAACAAGACAAATGAATGACACAATTGTTTATATATAAATTATATATGCATGTTTATAATCTTATTATATTCTTATAATATATAATAATCTCATAAGTCCCATTTAGGCACACACAGTAACCCAGAACCTTTCTGGACATTACCCAGAGGAGCTGTACATGTGAACGCAAATGTCCAAATCAATTGTACCAGACATTGCCCAGACTTTATCTTGCCTGCCCTCTAGTCCGGGTATTGTCTGAGTGAGGGCATGTGTGAATAGAGCAGGTGCTGACATCATTATGAATGAGACTGTAGCCTTGTTCGCCATCTTCAATGTGCTGTAAACAAAACACCTCTATTTACCTCTACATATAACCTTCCTAAATACGATTTCTTCCTCAGCCTGGAAGCACAGGCAGTTAGTTGGAGGGTGAATGGAGGTGTCGACGTCAGTGCTGCTGGAAGTTGCGGGTAAAAGTCGTACGTGTATGCTGATGCAGCTCGCTGCTCTGTAATTGATAATAAAAGCCCCTTTCAACTTAACTCGCCGTACAGAGACAGGACACCTCCTAATGTGTCCCAGCGAGACGGCGGCTGCATCCTTACAGGTGGTATCCGCAGTGTTGCTGAAGGATAATTACCAACCCGAGCTACCAAACCCAGTTTTCCTGCCAAGGCCGGGGGGCAAAGTACGGCAAGGAGGGGGAGTGGTGGGGTTTGGAGGACAGCACCACTGCAGCACTAACTGGAAAACGATCAAATGGACAAGTACAGCAGTGTGCACGCTGAGGAGGAGAGAAATCAGCACAGCAGGACAAGCAGAGTGAGACTTCAGTAAGCAGCTCTATGCAGTGTACAGTACCAGTTGGGTTTAGAAACATCTACCTATAGAAGACTTCACCTGTGTCTTCACTGTTGTTACATTGTAGAATAATAGTAAAGACATCAAAACATCAGCAGATTTTAGAAACCTGTCATTTTGCTTCAATTATGATTGCAAAATGAATAAAGCTTAATTATTTGCTTTCTGCATAGACAGGTTCAGCATGTTTTGATGCCAAACAAAGATCAGAACAAGACTGGGCACAGCAGCATTATTTCTCGGCTACAGTGGTAATTCTAGGACTGTATAACTGGGCTGGCCATTGAGTTGCCAAGGCAATTACAGTGGGGAGAACAAGTATTTGATACACTGCTGATTTTTCAGGTTTTCCCACTTGCAAAGCATGTAGAAGACTGTAATTTTTATCATAGGTACTCTTCAACTGTGAGTGATGGAATCTAAAACAAAAATCCAGAAAAATACATTGTATGATTTTTAAATAATTAATTTCCATTTTATTGTGGGAAATAAGTATTTGATACACCAGAAAAAGAAACTTCATATTTGGTACAGAAACCTTTGTTTGCAATTACAGAGATGAGACGTTTCCTGTAGTTCTTGACAAGGTTTGCACACACTGCAGCAGGGATTTTGGCCCACTCCTCCATACAGATCTCCTCCAGAGCCTTCAGGTTTCGTGGCTGTCGCTGGGCCACACGGACTTTAAGCTCCCTCCAAAGATTTTCTATTGGATTCAGGTCTGGAGACTGGCTAGGCCACTCCAGGACCTTAAGATGTTTCCTACGGAGCCACTCTTTAGTTGCCCTGGCTGTGTGTTTTGGGTCGTTATCATGCTGGAAGACCCAGCCACGACCCATCTTCAGTGCTCTTACTGAGGGAAGGAGGTTGTTGGCCAAAATCTCACGATACATGGCCCCATCCATCCTTCCCACAATACGGTGCAGTCGTCCTGTCCCCTTTGCAGAAAAGCATCCCCAAAGAATGATGTTTCCACCGCCATGCTCCACGGTTGGGATGGTGTTCTTGGGGTTGTACTCATCATTCTTCTTCCTCCAAACATGATGAGTGGAGTTTAAACCAAAAAGTTCTATTTTTGTCTCATCAGACCACATGACCTTCTCCCATTCCTCCTCTGGATCATTCAGATGGTCATTTGCAAACTTCAGACGGGCTTTGACATGCGTTGGCTTGAGGAAGGGCACCTTGCGTGCACTGCAGGATTTTAATCCTTGACGGCGTAGAGTGTTACTGATTGTTTTCTTTGAGACTGTGGTCCCAGCTCTATTCAGGTCATTGACCAGGTCCTGCCGTGTAATTCTGGGCTCATTCCTCACCTTCCTCAAGATCATTGATGCTCCACGAGGTGAGATCTTGCATGGCGCCCCAGACCGAGGGAGATTATCCGTTATTTTGCATTTCTTCCATTTTCTAATAATTGCACCAACAGTTGTTGCCTTCTCACCAAGCTGCTTGCCTATTGTCCTGTAGCCCATCCCAGCCTTGTGCAGGTCTACAATTTTATCCCTGATGTCCTTACAAAGCTCTCTGGTCTTGGGCATTGTGGAGATGCTGGAGTCTGACTGATTGAGTGTGTGGACAGGTGTCTTTTATACAGGTAACGAGTTCAAACAGGTGCAGTTAATACAGGTAATGAGTGGAGAACAGGAGGGCTCCTTAAAGAAGAAGTAACATGTCTGTGAGAGCCAAAATTCTTACTGGTTGATAGATGATCAAATACTTATTTCCCACAATAAAATGGAAATTAATTATTTAAAAATCATACAATGTATTTTTCTGGATTTTTGTTTTAGATTCCATCACTCACAGTTGAAGAGTACCTATGATAAAAATTACAGTCTTCTACATGCTTTGCAAGTGGGAAAACCTGAAAAATCAGCAGTGTATCAAATACTTGTTCTCCCCACTGTATAAGGGATCCATTAACCCAGAAAAATAAGTGCAATTATCAAAAATAATCCTGAACATTTCTTGGCCCCCGAAAATGACCCCAAATAACCCAAAATGATTTAGAAAACAGGCCTATTCTATTTCTTTCTTCTTTATGTGTACAAAAATTGTAGCTTCAAATGAATGGGTAAATTAACAGTAGCTTATTTTTACACACAGAAAAGAAATAGAGTAGTGTTAACACTGGCAGATATCTTCAGGGTTGCCAGCTTTGGGGAGGTTTGGGGAGTTTTGCACACAAGTATGACTCTACCGTTCCACTGTTTAACACTAATGTGTAAAAGAGTGGTCCTTAAATCAGTCAAACCACAGCCAGTCTACGTTTGCTCTAAATAACCCTTCATATACATCTGAACCAGCTGTGAACGATATCTGGAAGAGGTGTGCTATGAGCTAGGTTATAGCAGAAGTGTTCACAATGTGTCCACATGTTTGTAGACTCCTTCTAATGAATGCATTCAGTTGCTTAAAGTTGCACCCATTGCTGACATCGATGTGCAGCTACACACACAGCTTGCCAGTCCCTGTAGCAAAGTAGAGAATTCTGCCAACAGAATAGAACCATAAACCTATGAACCTAACACCAGTCATGGGCTGGAGGCATATAAAGCCCCCCACAGCAGTGGAGCAGTGGAAGAACTGGATTCTCTGGAGTGATGGTTGGTGCTCCATCCAAAACTTTTGGGATGAATTGGGGAGTTGGGGATGTGGTAGTGTGGTGATCATCCAACATCCGAACTTCACCAAGGCTCTTGTTGCTGAATGCAGTCATCACAGCAATGCTCCAGAATCTATTAGAATGGACTGAGACAGACTCCAACAAAAGCAGGGCGAACTCTTTTTGAATACCCTTGATTTAGGAAGAATGAGCAGGTGTCCCAATACTATAGTACATGTAGTGTATTTGAATGCAGCTTTTTCTGAACTGTTTCTACTGACTGACTTTCCAGGTTTCCAGGTAGAAAACAAGAGCATTCATCAACATTCATCATTTTAATTAGTATAACTGGCTGTGTGTTCAAAGTAAATGCTGAGAGAGGGGTGGGCCTTTTAAATGATGTTTACTATGGAGATTTCTTTCTAATTAAAGTGCTGAACTGAATGTTCCATTGTGCTTCTAGTTGGTAGAGATAAGTGTAAACCAAATCAAAGAATTACTACTAATTTCTACTGGCTTTTCAGAATTACTGATGCTAGACTGCTGTTTGTACTGGGGCACACACAGAGGGAAGGTGGGCACAACCCAGTCTATTTGCTTGCTAATCACAGGGAATGGTGTGCATGAAAAATAGTGTTAATTTTCTGATTGTGCATCTAAAGTGACACCCTAGGTTGTTGCTATAGCATCCCAGATGGTTTCTATGATGTTGCTAAGTGGTTGCTAGGTGGTTGCAATGGTGTTACTAGGTGGTTGCTATAGTGCTGCTAAGTAATTGCTACTTACTTACTTGGGGCAGTACCAAGGCCACTGTGATGGCTGCCCACCACTGCCATGATGTTGCTTAGAGGTTACTTGGGTGTTGCTAGGTGTTTTCTAGGCAGTTGCTAGGGTATTTCAGGTGATTACCATGGTGTCGGCTGTTTGTTATGGTGCTGCAAAGTGGTTACTATGATTTTGCCAGGTGGTTGCTAAGTGCTTGTTGGTTGAGTCATGAGTACATAATTGCAAGGTGATTGCTATGGTGTTTCTTGAAGTTGCAATGATGTTACTTAGTGGTTGCTAGGGTGTTTCTAGGTGCTTGCAAAGTAGTTGCTGGTATCCTAAGTGGTTGCTCAGGTGTTGCCAGTGTATTTATATCATTGTGAAATTTAGAGTGTGCACCCCATTCATTCCTTAGGGAAAATAATTATGTTGCTATGTGGAAACCGTATGTCTGATCAAAAGCCTGAATCACACAATCCAACAGAACAATCTGGAGTTGCAGAATGGTGTTGTAATCTTGAAAACTGCAGAGACACACAAATGAAAATCCATCAGAAAAACAGTAATAATAAGAAGAATACAAATCTCTGTTATGCCAAACCATAATAAATAAATAAAAAATACTATATATTGTATATATATATATATACGTACATATACATGTACATCTATATATCAACCCATACTTTCTCTATTAAATCCACTTCACTCATTGGACCAATATATGCAAGCACATAAATTCTACCAGCAGATACTGAACACAGAAGCAGTGTCAGTAGGAGTTTGATTAAAAAAATCCAGAAGATAAACAGGCTTCTTCTGATCTTATGCTTACTCTAAGTGTGTTGAGAAACGTTGCTTGTGCTCAAAAATCTGTTTTGTATAAACACAAGAAAATACAACAGAAGCGATGGAGAGTTCTGGAAAGCCCCTGCTGCCCACGCCAGTGGAGAGCTGGCACTGGCATCGCTGGCACGAGCAGGGCAGAGAGACCAGAGGAGTATAAATAGAAACTCTGCTTAAATTCTGACAAGACGTGTCAAGCAGACTGCTGTGGTTTAGACTGTCTGCCACTGTGTGGATCTCAGAATAAAAAAAAAAACCCAACAAACCACCCAGGAACCCAAAACAATATGTTTATTTTTATATGTATACACACATTTTACATCATTACTTTTATTATTCATTATTTATATAACATTATTTTATTTTGAAATAATAAAAAAAAACTATGTGGACAATAAAATGATAAACAATAACAAGGGAAAAAGTGATATTGATAATTATATAAATAAATCATATGTAAAGAAAATTAGCAATAATAATAAAAAAGTTAAATATTTATGACATAAATAAAATAATTCTTCTACATAATTGTTTTTATGCACAAATGCATATATCAAAATGTGTCTGTCTTTACTGATAAACTATAACTATACTGTAACTATCAACATTAAAACAGTACTGTAACTGTAATGTAAATTAATATTACATTAATGTAGTACTGTCACTGCTTTGTATGCACTTATAATTGTGCTTATATTAGTATAGTACTGTATCTGTGGTATATGCACATACAACTGCTTATGCAAAGACAGCGCTATGGCTGTTATATGCACATGTAACTATGCTTATACAGAGACAGCACTATGACTGTTATATGCACATATAACTGCTTATACTAAAACATATGCTATGACTGTTGTATGCTCATATATCTATGATTATAACGAGACAGCGCTATGATTGTTACATGCTCTAAAACCAATTGCTTATACTGAGAAAGCGCTATAACTGTTATATGCGCACATAACCATGCCTGTGTTAATACAATACTGTATAAATACATTGTAATATGTACACATAACCGTGCCTGTGTTAATACAGTACTGTATAAATACATTATAATATGTACACATAACCATGCTTGTGTTAATACAGTACTGTATAAATACATTATAATATGTACACATAACCATGCTTGTGTTAATACAGTACTGTATAAATACATTATAATATGAATACATAAACGTGCCTGTATTACAAGAGCACTGTAACTATGGTAAATGCACACATTAATGCACCCTAATTGCTAGAGTACCATAACTACATTGTATGCCCACATAACTGTGCCTGTGTTAATACAGTACTGTACAGTATTTCAGTATTACAATATAGAAGTCTGCTACTAATGGCACTGTTAAAGACAAATGTCACCCAATTCTTTCATTTCAATGTAAGCTGTTGACAACTAGAATACATTGCTTAGCCTTAGCCCAGTTCCAAAGCAAGACAACTTGGGAAATCAATTTTTGGCAAGTAGTTAATTTCTTTGGACAAAAGCAATATTAATCAAGTCTTTAGTTAAAATAAAGCAGGCAAACGCTGGAGGAATCACAGTGCCAGAGGGCGCGGCGGCCATATGAGGCGAACACAGTGGGATCAAATTAAAGAACACGCAGATTGAATTTGAAATTCATTGGCTCTCTTTCCATTGAGACTATTAACAAGGAAACAAATCATTAGGAATATTAATTGTTAATAATTTTACATTACCGCCGGGTGAACTAAAACTGCATATCTCACGAAAGGACATTTTAAAGTAATTGACTGAATAACTGGGGAAATGTGGCTTTGGCCTGCTGGAACTTTAAATTACTAGTTCTAAATGGCCCCTATATATATATATATATATATATATATATATATATATATATATATATATATATATATATATATATATATATATATAAAATCTGTCTTTATTCCCTATGTTTTCCAGACTTGGTATTCTGCTCTGGATGTGTTTGTGTTTCCCCAGCTCCCCACAAAAAACCTGATCCAACAAATCAGCTCCTGTTTAATGAAAGTGAGTGTGTTAGAGCTGGAGCTACACTGAAATCAGCAGGACAGGGGACTCCAGGAGCATGGTTGGGAACTATCACCTTAAAACAAGATGGGTTCTGTCTCTCTACCTTCAAGATTGGTATATGTAAATTACTCCATTCTGAACATTACTCCCAAACATTGCACCTTCAGGCTGAAACACTCCTTTATAACTAATATAATGGATAAGATAGATGCATAGAATGGATAACCTCTGGAGTCTGAGTAGCTAGATGTGACATCACAAAACGAAATATAATAATAAAGTAATTAGTTATCTTGCCTGCACTGTGGATGTTTTCCCAAATAATTTAGTTAGAGTGTGTTCTAATAATGATCAGACATTTTATTAATAATCAATGATTAAATAATTTAAACAAAACAACACATTTAAAAATAAGCCATGCATCCATGTTTCCATACTTTGACTAAAAAAAAAGTAAAAAAAAAAAAAAAAGTGAGGAAATGCTGCTTTTCTATGATATGAGCCCTTTAAAAGGTTTAGGAAGCGGATGGAGGATATTGGTTTTTGGGTCAGTGGATATTCATTAAGGCAGTCAGAGAGGGCATTTCAGCAGACTTGGCTTTCAGATGGAATCCAGATTACTGTGACCATCTGTTAGACATCATTTCCATCCATTTAAAGAAGCTGCACCGAGGAACGTCACATGGACGAGGAAAGCAAAATGCACTTTGAAGCTGTTCTGAAATGATCAAAAGCCAATTTTGCATGTGAGATTTCTGATACTGAACTGTGCTTCACTTTGGCCCACTTTAATTAGTCTTGAAATTGACATTGCATAACATCAGACATAAACCTATTATCGTCAAAGCTTCATTTTACCTGGTCCATCCATTTCCATTGAAATTACAATTACCTGAATAACATCGTTTTCCCAGGGCCATATGTTTGGATCAATTTTGTTTTTCATAAGTTTTAGGAAAAGATTTGTTGAACTACTGACTCCTCAAATTACATTTACATTTAGTCCTTTGGCAGATGCTTTTATCTTGGGCATTGCAAACAGCGGAAAGAAAAGTGATTTCAAGTGTATGGAGAATCTGAAAGGGTTTATCACCTGCAATAGAAGAGTTATCTCAGCTTAGTTAAACACTGAGGCCCCCTTTATTAATATATTTTTTATGATATTTGTGTAGTTTTATGTATACACCACACACAGTCAGAAAAGATCTTTATTCGCTAGAATTTTTGCCCAAAAATCCTCTTTTGTCTCCTCTGTCCATAAGACATTTTCCCCAGAAGCATTTAAGGATTTTCCCCAAGAGCATCCATGTGGGTAACTTGGGTAAGATGGGCACTTTATTATTATTATTATTATTATTATTATTATTTTGGACAGCTCCTTTGCAGCTGTCCTTTCATGAACAGCATTCTTGTTCTGTATTTTTCTAACAGTGGACACATGAACAACAGTTTTTACAGTTTGTAGGTCTTTTGCTGCCATCCTCGGGTTCTTTCGCACCACCTGCTTAACAGAAGAGTAGCAACAGTTCAGAATTGTCTCCATTTTCTAAGCATGGATTGATGTATACCTTGCAATTTTTTGTTGCACTTTCTAGCTTTATGTGTCTCTGTAACAGGTCTTCTGAGGTACTTGCATCAATGCATGGTGCACATTAACAGTTCTTAAGAAGATCAAATTTGTCAGTAACCAGGCTTTGTCTGTCTTCATTTCATATTATTCCTGTAAAACCCACATATCCAATCACATGTGCTAAAGTGAAACAACATTTGCTGATTTGTTACTGTACAGGTCATTAACACAGATGTTCACTTACTTTTTCTAGCCTGCACTGTGGATGTTCTTAATGCACTCAGCGAGTACAATTGTTCATGTGTTATTATTTTTTATTTGTTATTTAGTTAGATCGCGTTCTGATAATGATCAGATGATCAGAAGTTTTACTGAAACTGTTTGTGTCCTCTAATACGGATATATAAGCATTATTAGCTTTTTAGCATACAGAGACATGCACTCGACACAACTTAAGATATTCAAGAGATAAGTAACCCAGATGCATGATCTTACTGTAAACAGGTACCATCAATTATAAAATATTCCTGTTACAGCACTGAACGCTCTACTTTTGATACAACACTGTCAAACACATGCTGCTACGCTCCACATTCAGCCTTTTCAAAAAAGACATGCAAATTGTCAAAGAATTTCACAAACGGCGCCTGAGGGAGAACCCAGCTGAAGTGAATGTGTGATGGCTTTTCCTTTATTCAGCACTCTTTCAGCACTCTTTCAGCATTTCTCTCTTTCTGCATCTCCTCCTCCCTCTGAACATACTTCAGAGAGATCGGATGGGAGAAGCATCAAAAACTGCAGAGTGAAGATGTTCAGAAGAAGAGAAAGTGGAAGGAGCCGACAGAGTTAAGCGGCGGTCACGCCAGAAATGCACAGCTCAAATCTGCTTGTTCTGTAGCTATGGCCAAGTTCCGACCAAAAGGCTTCTCCATAGAATCACTATCATTAACATAGAGTAGTTATGCCAGGCTTTGCAGTTACACCAATAATTAGAAACAAGGGAAAAACCAAGAATCAAGTCAGACCGAATTTTTTAACAGGAAAAAAACTCAATTTTCACTCTGAACTTCAATAATCCAGTGTTACAGTAGTGATGCATATAACTGCACATGAACAGACACATATCAGGCCAAAATAAAATTGTGTGGAGGGGTTGGGAGCGGAGGAGGGGGTATGTCCACAGAACTATGTCCACTAAGACTGTCAGACACAGGAACAGTTTTTACGCTCAGGCCATCACCTTCATCAACAGCTGATCACCATCATCAGCTATAGGCCATAGATACTACCGATAAACTAGTATCACTCTTATCCTACAGTTACTGCAAAACTGCACCATTACACCATTACATATGTACTCTGCTGTGGTTGCACAATATTTAATCGTTTAGTGTTGCATACTGCTATTCTGTGAATAACACTGTAAAGCACACTGTATAGAAAGTCCTCATATAGTCTATGTATTGTCTGTAAATTCTATGTAGAGTAGCTGTACATTGTTAACACAAGAGAGTCACTAACAGCCAGAACAAATTCATTGTGTGTGAACATACTTGGCCAATAAATTTGTTTCAGATTCTGCTGTGCTTTTTCTAAATGTGATAAAATGGTATTCTGTAAAAATAGAGCATTAAGAGCAATATGTACAGTCATATGACAAAAATAGGACACCCAAGGAAAACCTTTGATCTTCATCAGAGAAATTAAGGAAATATAACTGAAAAGAAAAATCATAAATTGTCTTTGGAAATGATTAGTACATTGTCATATAAGAGATTCAATAGAAATGATAATATAACATTTATTACTACTTTAAATGCCTACAATTAGAAAGAGGTGGTCAGCCCAAATAAAACCTAGGAGCAGACCACAGGATGTGTAAAGAAGCCTCCAACAATCCTAAAATGTCATCTTAGGACATACAGGTAGGACCTTGCCCTTCTTTGGAAAATGTGACACCATATGTCCAAAAGGTGGAGGTGGACCATGTAACATGACAATGACTCAGAACATTTCAGTAATTCTACCAAGGAATTGTTTAAAAGAAAGAAATCGAAAGTTCTGGAATGGCCAAGTCAATGCACAAATTCTATTGAGATGTTGTGGGGTGATTTAAACATTGTTTACATTATTTAAGCAATGCCAGACACTAGTACACAGTTTTAGGAATGAGTACTTGAGGTTTTCTGCCCAAGTGGGAAATACTAGCTTTTAGGTCATTTAGTGATTCAAAAGTTCCTTGTTTTTACAAACAGTGTGTTAACAAGTGTTAACAACAAAGTTTGTTAACCACAGAAGCAAGAGTCTGTCTGCCAACTCATTTTAAATCCTCATTGCAGTGGCCAAGAATGATTTTGCATGGTCCTTTTTTAACACAGCACAACTGAATTAGTCTGCCGAGTGACTCGATGCCTTTTTTTTAAATTATAACCTCACTCAAAACTCACACAGTTAAGTTACAATGATGTAGTCTTTGCATTCAGTGAAATTAATCATATAGATAAAATGAACATTACTCAAATTCACAATTTAAGAGACATTGCTTCCATTTAGAAGCTGAGTTTAATTAACTAAAAACAATTACTGCCAATTAATATCTTAAATGTTTAATACTTTACTAATTTATTAACATTTTCCATCCTGCCAAACGCTGATGGCTTAATCCTGAGTTACTGCAGCACTCAGCAGCAGAGAAAAATCTAATTTGCTCTAAAAGGGTTTTAACACTGAGGGCTAAAAAATAACCAAAATATAGAATAGAGGTAAACACCCAGAGGGAAGTAGCCTGGAGGGAATGACAACATAGCGATGGTGACTCATTCAGTGAAATATTGCCTATTGGCTTCTGTCACCAGAGTGACCTTACACGTCACATTATTTAATCAAAACAACATACATACATTACTTTGTCGAGTTGGACATAAATCACTCAATATGGTTTATAACTGAAGTATTTTCTAGCCACATTTAATTTAGTGAGATCATGTGACCAAAAAAGTAGTAACATAAGCAGTACTAATAGTAGTAGTAGTAGCAGCAGGAGCAGTCGTGGGAGAAGTAGCAGTAATGGTAGCTGCAGCAGTAATAGTAATAGTAGTACCAGTAGGAGCAGCAGTAGTAGTAGTAGTAATAGCATGAGTAGTAGTAGACGTAGTAGCAGTAGCAGCAGCAGTAGTACTAGTAGTAGTACTAGCAGTAGTAGCATTAATAGTAGGAGTATTAGCAGTAGCAGCAGCAGTAGTCGGAGTTGTGGTACTGGCAGTAGTAGTAGCACCATTTCCTTTTTGTAATAAGGTCTTTATAGTGAGTCGTCATGCCAGGCATCAGTTAGAACAGCATTGAGCAGTAGAGCAGTGGAGTTGTGTTCTCCGGAGTCATGGAGCACTGCCATACTGGTTAGCTTCCAGTCTAGCACTGCAAAACTTTGATTTTAACTTAATTAAATTACATTTTCTGACGGCCGCTGTCAAATCACACAAAATATCTAGTTCATCAACTCTGCCACACAGTGATGTCACATGAGAGAGACTAAAGACAAAGCTCGGTTAACACAGCCAAAGTAGTTTTGCTAGTGAAGTTCTGCATGTGGAATCTCATCACTAACAGTGGGCCACGACCCGAAACCCTTCTCAATGAAATGAATGTAATTTTGCTGTCAGTGGGCCAGTGCAAGCGGGCCGTTATGCAGCTCCGCTCTGATGATGATGATGGCGACGACGATGTGCCATGTCTGATGTGTTTATGTCTCTGCAGTGTCATCAGTCTTGCTCCGGTGGCCCTATAATGGCGGCCGAAGCTCATCTCCTTCGACAGTGGCGGTGTTATTACGACCACGGTTTGTGATCCGTCGACTCATCCGTTTGTCTGGCGCGCGTGCAGAGTCGTGATTTCACCGTATCTCACGCTTGGCTGAAACATGCTTCACACTCTTCTCCTGTCTTATTTTATTGATTTGTCTCAATCAGAGCAAGCCAGAGAGGAGCGGAGTGGAGGAGTAAATTGGCGACAGGAATCGGAGAGAGAGTGAGAGAGGGAGAGAAACCGTTCCGGAGTGTTGTTGTGACGACTTCATTGCACATCCAAACTAATGATGTGTCTGTATAATAGCTGCACACTGAGAGACCCATCTCTCCCCACATTCACGATATACACTAATTTCCTTTCTCTGAAACTCGGAGCAGCTTTCAATAAATTGAGGTTTTTGCACTATATTACATCCCGAGATGGTTTCATTTGTCTTGCTTATTATAACATGCGCGGAGGCTCCTTCTCCTCCTCGTGCAAGGCTGCCGTAATGAGCTGGTAAAGTAGAGCGGAGCTGCTGTAGCGTGACGGTGAGAGGTGGGGCGTGATCCGATACGGCAGCGGGTCAATCAAGCAGGAGAGGAGAGGATGCTCGGTCACACCCAGGGTGTGCTGCTCCAGATCAGTCAGAGGAAAGCTTTTGTTCTGACACCTTTCAATCAACATTTTATGTTATTTTTGCACACTGTTTTTGTATAAAAGCATATATATATATATATATATATATATATATATATATATATATATATACTTCATATACAAAAAAAATTATATTGTCACTGTCACACATCACATATTACCAAAATAGTAACTTAACAAGAGGAAGAAAAAATGTAATTGAAATGTATGTAAAGATTTTATTCCAAGCAGGATCTTATATATATAGCATTGAGGTCTGAAGCAGTGGAACTTCTGGAATTCTCTGGAATTCTTCTGTATTCTCTGGAATCATGATGCTCCAATACTTTTGGAGTTGGGGATGAGGTGGGGTGGTGATCATTTAACATCCTGACCTCACCAACGCTCTTTTCGCTGAATACAATACAATCCTCACAGCAATGATCTGAAATTTAGTTCGAAAGCCATCCTTTAACAATAGTGACAAGTAATACCTTTGTCCTTATGGTGTGGATATACAGTGTATATAGTGTGACAGCCCTTGGAGCGCCAGACCACCACAGGGTACCACACACACACACACACTCCCCCATTCACTCACAACTAGGGGCTAATTTAGCATATTACGTTTGGAGATATTTATTATTTATTTATTTACTACCGCATATTAAAGCCCACAGCAGTTTAGCCCACCCATTCTAACTGAAGTAGTGTTTCAGTCACAACACAGGGCTGCCAATCATAGCAGAGCTCATGTTGGAAACTAAACTACAAAAGCAGCCTGTTCTGCATTTAGCGTGTTTATGATGATCATAAAAACACACTTACTGACGCCCACCAAGTCAGTCTACTATGCCTAATAGCCTGATGGTCTTCATTCTGCCACCAAAACAGCTCACTCTACAAGAGCTCTTTAAGATCTATAAGCGGTCTAAATGCTAAAGGCTAATTGGTGCGTAAACTCTTAAAGACAGCCTGTTTCGTTCCAAATTATAGAGACAGATTGAAAAGTGGCAATAATGGGATACAACTGGTTTGGTAGAGTACACAAATCACACAAGTAAAAAATGAATTGTAAGAAGTAGAATGTAGGATTCTATTATTATATATTATATTAAATATATTAGACGTAAGTAGTTTTGGGATTTGAGTTGAAAAACATTATTTACACATGTCTCTTTAAACCTTTGTTTTGAGGTATTTAAAATTACAAAAAATCCTTAAAATATTATTACTCAAAATATCCTGTAAATCAAATGTTAACTTCTAAACTTCTAAATTACATTGTTTAAATGTATTTAATATTTGGGCCAAAATTATATGGACCAAAAATGTGGATACACTGTTGCTGTCAGATCAGAACTGCATGCATTTTTAGCAATAAAAAAATTAAAAAACAATACTGCAGACCCCAAATTTTTTTTTAATCCACTTACATTGAGTGTTAAGTTTGCTTTAATAGTCTGCTGAAAATGTTTCTTTTTAGAGATGCCAGCAGACAGTATCAGGTTCGGATTGAAAAGAAAATCAATATTATCGGCCGTCCCTGCCCCCCTAGTCATGAATTAACAGTTGTGCCCTTGATCTCAGATCAGATGGCAACACACAGGCCTGCAGAGCCCAGCATGGCCGACACACCCCTGCTTCGATCCAGGCTGTGGCCGCTGCAGAGAGTGTCATCAGCTCCTGGTGGGTTTGAGTTGGAGGAGCTGTGCTGGAGGAGATACGATCCTCAGTCTGGAGGCGAGGGGTGGGTGTACGACAGTCACTCTTCATTACGGCGAGTGACACTGTTATAAAGAGCTCGATATTATCGAGCAGCTCCGTCTCACTCCAGCACAATCTCTGGCTGATCATATGCGTCTAAATCATCCACGTAGACAGTTTTCAGGAAATTGTTTTTTTTTTTTTTTTTTCATGGCCCTTCATTCAATAGCGGGGTAAACAGCGAGGCATGAAAAAAAAAAGCTCACATTCGAAAAACAGCGGCCTGATAAGCATTGATCCGCCCGCGCCTGCTCTGGTCCATTCAGCTAATCAGCCAGCCGCAAAGCATGTAAAACTCAGGCCTATTGTTGTAGGTTCTGACCTCCTTCCGTTCGCCTTTTGCTTCCTTTCTCTTCTCTCCGCCGCCGACAGCACATAAAGCCTCAGCGGGAACACTCTCCGTCTAAATGGAGCCGAAATAGCCGCAGTTAAGTGCTTTCCAGTCCTCAGTAGCCCAATATGCCGCAACTGGGGGCATGCTTATGATTGAGTCATAGCTTATTAATTGTCATTTATGAATGCTATGCTGCTAACAGCGTCCCCACTATTCACAAGTGTGGACCTCTCTGCTAGTGCTAATGGCATTTTTAGTGCCTGCTGCTTTATGGGTATTAGATAACTAGAGATGTTCTGCATGTTGGTGCCTGGCATATGAGCAGTGGAGAAAAAAAAAAAAAAAACTCACCATAGGACGCACAGTCGGTGTGAATAGACAAGGGCAGTTAACCCTCAGAAGCCACAATTTCCACCAAGTCATGCAGTGATTTTACATCAATTATATAAACTTTCAATCTACAGCACATTTGTTTATAGATATTTTATTAGGATTTGAATTTCATGAAAAGTTACTGTTGTCCCCACTGTCTTGTTTTACTGAAAAAAAATGTTAATTGTGACTCGTCAAACATGAATGTAAACATAGAAGTTAATTTGTATTGCTAATGTATTTTTTATGAAATAAAATAAAATTAAAATATACATTTAACAACAATATACAATCTTTTTATAACTTCATATAATAAATATCTAATTGTTTTTATCTGTGTTCATTTCTTTCTTTCTTTTTAACCTTATTTTTAGATGCAAAGCACCTCTAAACCTGGCTTGTAACTCACTCACGTTTAGCAGACTGAGGTCTTCTCCACAAGGTGGTGCTAATAGTACCTAAACTATTATTCGGCTATTAGACTTAACATTTTATACAACTTACCAAAAACAAAAAATAATTTGTAGAACTGCTTTGTCTTTTAAGCTTTATTTGAATTCCTTTACATTGAAATTCCTAATATATAATAATTCCACCCTTTTTTTCACAAACGTAACAATGTCAAGAGTCAATGCTAAACCTGTAGATTAGCAAAGGTTGCAGGCTCTTAATAACTTACAGGTGTGTACAAACAATTGGGAAAATACTTTAAATAAAATACATTACAGATGGGCTCCCCAAACTATAAAATAGGCCTAGTCATGGACAACACAGTCAAAATATTCTAAATATAGACTCTCCATTACAAGAAAAATGATTCTAGGACTAGACTAGAGTTTAAGGATGCCAAAAATGAAAAGATTCAACACTCATTCAGGTGAAAGTTAAGCAGTAGTGCATTGCGGTAGGTTGGGAGCCCCCAACCCATTAGCTAGATTTTACCCATCACATATAGCCACCAGCACTGAAAGGATGAAGACTAATACATGGAACCACTAGGTCCGTCCGCTATCTGCTAATTCTATTATGTCAGCTAACAGATCCCAGCTTTGCGAAGCACTGAAGGCCAATACATTT
The DNA here is from genome assembly GCF_030463535.1 of Salminus brasiliensis. Taxonomy (NCBI): domain Eukaryota; kingdom Metazoa; phylum Chordata; class Actinopteri; order Characiformes; family Bryconidae; genus Salminus; species Salminus brasiliensis. Next base: position 16,385,173 of record NC_132884.1, on the reverse strand, counting down.
TAAAGGATAAACACCTGTGTAAGAAGAAATACAGTATGAAAAGCCAAATAGGTCTAGACTGGGGTGAGGGGAGGAGGGGGTGCAATAGCTTTTTGATGAAATCATTAGAGTTTAAAGTCCGTTTTACACCAGAAGCTGTTCATGCTGTGCATGACATTATCCCATATTACTCCCATATTTAACCAACATACTCTTTTACAATGGATGCGTTCAGCACACAATGCCACCACAGCAATGCGCATGTGAAGTGCAAAAATATGCTGCAGATATGTCTACTTTGTCTCACCCCAATCAAAACAGCAGACACCTGTATTTTACATTATTTAAGCAGAATTGCCCTAATAAAAACCTCCAGAAAATAATCTGTTCAGCTCCTTCACAAACTGACCAAGGAACTGATGAGGAATCAAAACAAGCTGATCAAATTGCTGTGAAATCAGGCAGTTTAAATGTGTGGTAAAGCTGCATCTGGTTTTGAACTGGCATAAGCATCTACTACAGAAACTACAGATTTGATATACATAAATATGCCCACCTACATGCCATGATGGGTCCTGCCAGGCATGTCAGCAATGCTGATATCTTAGAGCAGTTATCCTGAACTTTTAAGACAGATGCACAGATATACGTGCCAACTTTTGAGTTTAAGAAGCTACAAAATTGCGCAACTGTTGGCTGTCCTACGAGAAGAAGTTTGCAGGCAAGAGACAAGTAAGAGTTGTTTCTTATGTGTTTAGGATTGTCTGTGATTTGTATTTGGCACTAACTTACCAGTACTGGATAGTAGTTAACTAACGCTAGCTAACTTTATCTATCAATTTATCAAATCTAAATGTATGTATGTCAGAAAGAACAACGTTTTGGTATTGATAATCAACACTTTGCCCTTATATCATTAGTTGTCCTCAGTTTCTACAATGAGACACCATACATATTGCAAGACTACAGACTATACAATTACAGTCTGGCTGTCTGAGAAAGGTGTTGCCCTGAATTGTTCTATTTAAAGAACATTAGAAGGCAAGGGTTTGGTTAGGTATGGTGTAACAAGGAGGACATAGGACCTCTTACGAGAATACTTGGACGAATAGAGTACTATGGTCACCTTATTGACTTGTGCTTAGTAATGTATAAAGAGGTATCTTTGAACTATTAGTCTATTCTAACTAGCTAAGGTTTTCTTGGGTAAATAGCAAAGCACTTTTGTAAGTCCCTCTGAATATAAGCGTCCGCTAAATGCCGTAAATGTAAATGTAAATGTAGTGATTTTTGTTTGTTTATGTGTTGTTTTGTATATAGATTATGACCATGTGTTTGATAAAGCATCCATTTGTGCAATCCGTCATTTGTTTAACCCCTTAATGCACAAAGGCTTATTACACATTAAGACATATTACTCTACAGGGAGTTCTGTACAAACTGTTGGGGCTATTCTTTTATACTAGAAGTCTGTGATAACTTGTTAAGTCCATAGACTTTTAAAGAGTTAAGCAGTTGTTGTTTAATTCTCAATTCACATAAAAATAAATGCACCAAAATGAGTACCACATTTTTGGGCTTTTTCATCTGTATGAGGCTCAATTTGTTTGTATTTTTCTTCTGTATTTTTTTTATTCCTTTTAATTCTAAAGTCTCTATTTCAGTATTGATTGTTTGTTTATAACTGTCTGTTTACAAATATATGTTTTTAAAGCATATGTAGATTATATGTATGTAAATTACCAACATGCAGAAATGTCCAGAAATTTTTGAAAAATGTGGTGAAGATCTGTTGGGTGATAAGGAGGTTATAGCAGATGAGAACTCGTCATGAGTATTCGTGAGTACGTGTATTTGTTTTCATGTGGATCTTGACTGCTCCAACATGATGGACACACAGACATGTTAACCCAGATAAAGAACAGACAATGTGGCACCAAAATCTATGGAAAAAACATTTGTGAAGATTGATTAGATGAATTGCAGCAACATTATGTGAAAATTTGTATTTTGTACTCCTTGGCCCCCCCTACAGTTAGGAAAAGTAGTTTACCTTTACATCACTCCAGTAAATACAAATCACACTTAAAGCCCCCTTCATGGACATGCCCTAGGTCACGGTTGTGGAGCCAAACAAACAAACCATGAACTGCTATAAAAACACGCACAAGACCAAAAAAGGAACACTGAAACAAAGGTACTTATACACAGACCGACAAGAAAAACCTTAGACTAACAAGAGGGCAGGGCTACAAAGGAGGCATAGGTGGGAACACTAATGACTGGTTGGGGCTAGGGCGGAGACAATAAACAAACATAAACAGAGCCAAGGTCAAAAGACCAGAGAGACAGATCAGGAAAGGAAAACACAAGGACAAGACACAGGTTACACCCTACACATGCATTTGTTGACAAGCTGACAAATATACATCCGGCATTGAAAGTGTTTCTCTCTATTAAAAATCATTGGATTATTAAAATGATGCCATTTTTTATTAAGCCTGGATGAACACAACAACAGTATAATTTCTTTTTTTTACTTGTAGATTTTACTTTCACTCCCAGCCGTAAACACATAGAACACCTTCAATTCTGCACCCAACTTCATCCCCTTTGTATGAAATAATTATCTCTGTTTTGAAAAGGCTTTTCCAGTGTTAACTACTGTTTAGCACTACATTCTCCATGTGCGTTAGCACAACAGATGGAGATGGAGAGGAGTAATGGGGCATTAAGGAGATGGAGTAATGGGGCAGACACACATTTTTTTTTATATATTCTTGCATTATATTATAATTATTTTTTATTTTACAGATTTAAATTAGTAGGAATATGACTAATGATCCTTTAAGGTAACATTGCTACATAATGTTGCTTTAATTTTGTTTCCTTAATGGCTGTAATGATTCACAAAATATTAAATTCAATAATGAATAATGTTCAATATGAATTATATTTAATATTCAATAATATTCAATAAGCAATAAGCAGTGCCCTATGTTAATATGCTTATATAACCAGTTTCAAGTAATAATTCATATTTCAACAATATAGACATACAATGTGCAATGTGAAACAAGGGCTATGTTTTACAGTGTCATGCGTGCAACTAATTTGTTAGCCACATGCTAATGCACTAGCCACATGCTAGTCATACAATGTACAACAATACAATAACATATTAATCCTACTTTATTATTATTAAATATTTCTACATTCAATAATGATAATTGAAATAAATCCAGAGCATTTCTGAACAAAGACACCGGCAAATATAATTTATATATTTTAGCTTTCTTACTTTGTCAGCATCAAAACAATAGTGTCCTACAGCAGTAAAACCTCTTCTTCTGGGATCAATTCATCTTCTTATGCAAAAGTCTTTCAACTATTTTTTCCAAATGCCATTTTTCTTAGTCAACATAAATCCCAAACCATTCCATTCAGCCATTGTGTTACAGCAGACCCAGTGAGTGACTTAGTGGCTGTGATTTCTGTGGCTACAACATTAATGCAGATTTATTTCCTGTTCCTGTCGCTGCCTAAAGTCTGCATCAACTCAGCTGAGCGAAGGCCTTCAGGAGATCCAGCTGAACTGCTGCCAAGCCCTGTGAACCAGACCAGAGATTTACACCAGCAGTCTGTTTGAATGAGTCGGATCAGAAGGTCTCTAACCCTCGTCTCATTCACAGACTGCCTGCTGCCATCAGTACCTCATGTCTCACTGTCATAAAGAGGACATCCTCTCACTGCTACCTGTGGAACAGGTGTGTTTTGTCTGAGGAACTACTCCCATTCGATATATGCTTCTGTGCAGTGTCACATTAAGATACACTATCTGGACAAAAGTGTTGGGACACCTGCTGAATAATGAGTGTGTGTCCTGTTGGAGTTACTGTATCTACTATCCACAAAAGCCTTTCTGTTACATTCTGGAACATTACTGTAAAGATTTCATTGCATTCAGCAACAAAAAGTGTTAGTGAGGTCAGTATGCTGGATGATCACCACCCCACCTTATCCTCAACTGCCCAACTCATCCCAAAAGTATTGGATGGAGAATTATCTATCATTCCAGAGAACACAGTTCCTCTACTCCACAGGCTGTATACCTCTCTAGTCCAAGCCTGGCATTAGGCATGGTGCCAATAGGTTCATGTTTATCTGCTTCAGTGAGTCCTATTGTGTAGGCAATACTCTACAGGGGCTAGACAAGCTGTATGTGTCAGAAACCTGTGCCAGAAATGAGTGCAACTTTAAGTGGCTGAATGCATTCATTAGAAGGGGTGTCCACAAACATTTGGGCATAGAGTGTATTATGGTTGTTTCATGATATAGCCAGAGGTGAAGTGGCTTTGATCACACTGCAGGCAAATCCGATTTGTTTCTTAAATCTGATTATTAGTTTTCAAATTTCAAGTTACAAGTAACCAAGTCTGAATTGTATAGTTGGAGCTATACATCCACTTAGATTATTAATTCAGTGCTTGCTGTAAGTGATCATGATTGACTACAGCTGATAGCTTCCCTGTGCCCACATGAAAAGGGTGTAGCAATCATTGAATTGACCAACACAGTAAAAATGGGAAAGGATAATCAGATATTCATAAGCCACTCAGAGTGTCAGAAATAAATCAGCTCAGAGGAAATTGGTTTCAATGGTCAGGAACAGCACAAGAACCAACAGGCACAGGCCTGACATGGACTGGAAACTGCTGAAAGACCAGTGTCCCTGTCTTGCGAGTTTTACATCCTTACGAACTGAGAAGCTGCCATTGAAGTAAAAATCCTTAGCTTTAAAATCGACACCTTTAAGCTTGACTAAAGTTTGCAGCTGAACCACACGTACAAAGGTTTGGAGGTGTGTTTTATGGTCATATGAGACAATGACTGAGTTGTTTGGCCACAATGGCCAGAGATACAGTATGTTTGGTAGAGTAAATCCCAAGAACAATATACCAACTGAGGCCGTTTTGCTGCCAGTCTTGCACTTTGCACTAGTACATTGCACAAAGTTGATAGAGTCCTGACCTCAACCCTGTAAAAAATGTGGGCTGTGCCTAAAAGTCGGGTCTGTGCCAATGAACCAACAAATGTAATCAAACTCAAGCAATTCTGCCATGAATCATTAACGACAATACAAAATCCTTATGTATTATCAACGGATATCAGGTTAAAGAGACAGGAGATATTCAGCATTAAGGCACTTGAATTCAACACACAACACAAACTATGGAGGTGAGTGTCAGGCAGGCAAGTGAGGTTTGTACTTGCTAAAACGTTTTATAGTTAAGACCACGCTGAGGCCAGTTTTTCCAATTATCTACAAGTGGAAATGTCTGTGGGACGAGTTTTCCGGTGTGGGAGTTTCTTTGTTATTTCATTATGAGAATCTATGTCAAAATAAATGAAGCCGACCAAAAAGATCTGCGCATGGAGCGCCCTTCTGAGAATTGCATAGTGCAGTAATTAGAACAGTTTCTATCATGTGAATATTCCTCCGGCCTCCTCCCGCGCTCACCTCTCCTCGACTGTGACCTTGTGCTAATAAAAGCTGCGTTTAAAGATGAAGATAAGTTAGAACTTTTGTAGGGGCTTTGTTTTCTCCCTTTATCCATAGGTCTGAAAACCTTTTGTGTAGCTACTGTTTTTGTTCTTGGCATTTGTGTTTGGTCTAGACAGCAGTTTACCATACCATTAAAACCGCCTGCCTAATATTGTGTAGATACCCCTTGTGCGTCCAAAACAGCTCTAACATGGCAAGGCATGGACTTTACAAGACATACCCAGCATTAACGCCATTAGCAATATGTGCTACATCAGTTCTCCTGTAATCAGATCTCCTGCAATCAGACTAGACGGGCTAGCCTTCATTCCCCATGCACACCATTACTCGGTCACCGGTTAACCGGTTGTTTTTCCTTGGGGTACTTTGGTTGGTACTGACTACTGCATACCAGGAAAACCCCAAAAGACCTGTCTTGTTTTGGAGATGCTCTGACCCACTTGTCTAGCCATTACAGTTTGCCCTTGCCCATTTGTCCTGCCTCCAAAATATTCACTTCAAGAACTAGCTCTTCACATGCTGCCTAATATGTACATATACCCCACCCATTGACAGGTGACACTGCAATCATATAATCAGTGTATTTCACTGGTTATTCACCTGTCAGTGGTGTCAGTGTTATGGCTGATCAATGTAATCTAACAACAACCTCATCTGAAGAAATACTAGATACATTGACTACATTTATTTATATATTTCTTTTAGCAACTGAAGTTTTCAAGTATAGATTTGATCCACTGATGTTCTAGAAATACTAGTCATCTCTCAAGAAAGTACATTTATCACAACAATGGTATCATATGATCTTATCACCCAAATTTGCTGAAAAGTTATGAGCCATTTTGTTCCAGAACTTTTGCAGAGATTTAGTTTTTTCCCCTCTATCCACAGTTTTGCTAATAGTGTGTGCAACCACAGCCTTCCTATTGCTGCTGTTTGTCTTTTAATGCAAATAAGTGCCCTAGTCAGAAGTCCTTGGCGTTTGCATTTGGCTGGGACGATTATGGGTTGGTATCCGCAGCGGCCACATTCTGGCAGGTTGATTATCCTTTTTCTGGTTGCCGGAGATGCGAGCTGGAATAAGCTCACAGAAGGCTGGACCAGGGACCCCCTTCAGCATTCATCTCGGAGCCGGCAGGGGTCGGGGAGGGGAATTTGGGGGTGGCGGTATGATCAGGCTAACATGATGTCCTTCACCATGACTATAATACTGCTCAGACTGAAGGCTAGAGGTGGGTGATATGGCAATACGATACGATTCGGTCTGTACCCCACTGATACTGGTGCAATTGAATACACACAAATTTAAGGTCTTGTGACTTTCGAGAAAATGTGGCTGTGTAAACACTGGGACATAAAATGGCCAAGCAAGCACAACAAGCATACCCAACAGAGCACAATGCATACACCAGGTGCAAGGAACCATATATATATATATATATATATATAACATAATTTCATTTTCATTAAAAGTTCATTTTAATAGCATAATGTACAGCTCAAAATGAATACAATTAATATGCGTGCCTTTCAATTAAGATTTATTAAAACAACCTTTATCTGTACATAATTATGTACTGATCTAAGAATATCCAAGCATAAGAATCATAATTGCATTATTCATTCTAATAACGTCCAATAGGCATTTTGTTAAAACCCTGCTGTGTAAATGATTTAGTGCTGTTCAGTCTCTAATCATTGATAAGTGTAACCTGTAGCACATGAAAGGTCCGTTACACAATATGCAAGCTGAGCAGATGTTATTTTCAACCCTTTCTACCAGCCAAATGCTATAAATGAACTCTTGAACACATACTGGTTTTAGGAACCATTGCTGTATTTCTGATACTGAATGTGTAATGCAAATGGGCTCATTAAACACTTAAACAGTTAGTGCATTTTAGTCTAATTAGTGAAGAGTATAAACTCTATATATATATATATATATACAGAGAGGAAAATAAGTATTTGAACACCCCGCGACTTTGCAAGTTCTCCCACTTAGAAATCATGGAGGGGTCTGAAATTTTCATCTTAGGTGCATGTCCACTGTGAGAGACATAATCTAAAAAAAATCACAATGTATGATTTTTTAATAATTTATTTGTGTGTTACTGCTGCAAATAAGTATTTGAACACCTGCCAATCAGCAAAAATTAAGTCCACCTCCACTCCACTTATTATTCTAAATTAGAAGCACCTGTTTGAGGTCGTTAGCTGCATACAGACACCCGTCCACCCCACACAATCAGTAAGACTCCAACTATTAACATGGCTAAGACCAAAGAGCTGTCCAAAGTCACCAGAGACAAAATTGTAGACCTCCACAAGGCTGAAAAAGGGCTACGGGGCAATTGCCAAGCAGCTTGGTGAAAAAAGATCAACTGTTAGAGCAATTATTAGAAACTGGAAGAAGCTAAACATGACTGTCAATCTCCCTCAGACTGTGGCTCTATGCAAGATGCTCACCTCGTGGCGTATCAATGATCCTAAGAAAGGTGAGGAATCAGCCCAGAACTACACGGGAGGAGCTGGTTAATGATCTGAAGAGAGCTGGCACCACTGTTTCCAAAGTTACTGTGGGTAATACACTAAGACGTCATAGTTTAAAGTCATGCATGGCACGGAAGGTTCCCCTGCTTAAATCTGCACACGTCCATGCCTGTCTTAAGTTTGCCCATGACCATTTGGATGATCCAGAGGAGTCATGGGAGAAAGTTCTGTGGTCAGATGAGACTAAAATAGAACTCTTCTACTGTGAAGCATGGGGGTGGAAGCATCATGCTTTGGGGGTGTTTTTCTGCACATGGGACAGGACAACTGCACTGTATTAAGGAGAGGATGACCGGGGCCATGTATTGCGAGATTTTGGGGAACAACCTCATTCCCTCAGTTAGAGCACTGAAGATGGGTCGTGGCTGGGTCTTTCAACATGACAATGACCCAAAGCACACAGCCAGGATAACCATGGAGTGCATATCAAGGTTTTGGAGTGGCATAGCCAATCTCCAGACCTAAACCCTATAGAAAATCTTTGGAGGGAGCTCAAACTCCGTGTTTCTCAGTGACAGCTCAGAAACCTGGCTGATCTGGAGAAGATCTGTGTGGAGAAATGGGCCAAAATCCTTGCTGCAGTGTGTGCAAACCTGGTGAAAAACTGCAGGAAATGTTTGACCTCTGTAACATTTGCATAAGGGGTCAAAATTAATAAAACAAAGAATGAGACTTCATTTGTGTCCCTTAAATGAATGTGTTACCATACCTTATACCATATACTATATGATACTAGTCTTTTTTTGACAGTATGATGGCACCGATTGTTGTTTACATGCTCTATGATTTTGTCTAAATAAAACTGAAATTTAAAATATGAAGTGTTTTGGAAGTGCTGACGATACAAATGAAGCTCTTCATTGTGAAAGCGGCAGCGTATTTTGTGATATTGTTCATCTGTATTGAAATCCATACAGTATCACTCGGGACGTTTACACTGTCAGGCTCCTGAAAGTTCTGATATTGCAGTGTTAGTGAACTTGGTCTGACCTATCTGGGCAGTTTCAGTGTGGGTAATTTGAGGGGAAAGAAATTCAATGCAAGCAACATTGTTAGGCTAAAGTAACACAGCCTACTGAGACATGATTGAGACTGCTTAATCATTTTCATGCGCTGAAATATTCTCAAGGCAATACATTTCGAAGACGGATTCACTGTAGCAGGCCCGAATCTTTGGGTGTACGTGAACCTTTTTAAAGTAAAAAAAAAATCCACATAAAGTAAAGATAATAATAATAATAATAATAATAATAATAATAATAATAATAACTTTAAAGCCACAGTAATCGACAGCCTTGGTACTTTAGAACCCAAATCAAAGTGCTGCCAATTACACACTAGTAAATTTAGATTTAGAACAACTAATGCTCAAACATTTGCATAAGGGGTCAAAATTAATAAAACAAAGAATGAGACTTCATTTGTGTCCCTTAAATGAATGTGTTACCATACCTTATACCATATACTATATGATACTAGTCTTTTTTTGACAGTATGATGGCACCGATTGTTGTTTACATGCTCTATGATTTTGTCTAAATAAAACTGAAATTTAAAATATGAAGTGTTTTGGAAGTGCTGACGATACAAATGAAGCTCTTCATTGTGAAAGCGGCAGCGTATTTTGTGATATTGTTCATCTGTATTGAAATCCATACAGTATCACTCGGGACGTTTACACTGTCAGGCTCCTGAAAGTTCTGATATTGCAGTGTTAGTGAACTTGGTCTGACCTATCTGGGCAGTTTCAGTGTGGGTAATTTGAGGGGAAAGAAATTCAATGCAAGCAACATTGTTAGGCTAAAGTAACACAGCCTACTGAGACATGATTGAGACTGCTTAATCATTTTCATGCGCTGAAATATTCTCAAGGCAATACATTTCGAAGACGGATTCACTGTAGCAGGCCCGAATCTTTGGGTGTACGTGAACCTTTTTAAAGTAAAAAAAAATCCACATAAAGTAAAGATTTACAATCAAGTACAGTTAAGTTGGTGCCTTGGCTTGGAGGCCAAGAGCCCATTAGGAATCTGTTCAAAATTCCTTACCTGTGTATTCCGATTACCATATTAGTATTCGGTTACATCTCCACAACAGAGTTGGTCTGTCTCTGCTTGTGTGTTATGAGTCATCAGAGTTAGCGAAGGTTCTACAAACTGTGGGAGAGAGTAATTTAGGTGCAAAGTTGTGGTGGTGACAGCGAGGACAGTGTGACTTTGCATCCCCCCAACCCCCCTGGTACACCTGTAAGATTGGCCGTGAGGTGCAAGAGGCATTATCAAATCAGCCCTCCGCCTCCTCCTTCACTCCACACCTCTGATCCACAGGGGGTATCCATCTCCACAAGGACGCCGTGCGCATGACAAGGCAACGGGTAGCCAGTTTCTATCCTTCTATCAGAGAAATACAAACACACAGGCGGTCATTTTACCCAGGAGTGGTCATAAATATGCAAACTAAGAATGAAAAAAAAACACTCTGTGCTTTTCCCTCCTGCAGAACCCGGCCCTCAATGACTTTCAGCTTTTCAGGTGGTCATTTAAAGTGCATGGAAAGTTGAATTTGTTACTGTATTATAAAAAGATCTTTTTTTTCTTGATTTATTTAGTACTCAAGGTTGCTTTACACACAGAAGTTCACGTACAAGCGTTTGGGCACTTCTGGTCAAACAGCTTATTTTGTTCATTCTGCTGATGAAAAAAGGCAAAATGCTTTCATTTATGCTTTCATCAGTAACTAAAAACATTTCATTTGAACATTTTGCATAGAGTTGTATGCCTACTGTATGTAAGTATTCAACAGAGTGGAAAAAAACGTACGTTAAATAAAACGCTTAAATCAAAAGTATGTGAAATGTATTACATTTTCAACTTAAACATTAAAAAGGAGTAAATATATTTAAATACTAACTGGGTCTAGTAGTAATTAATGAAATGGAGCTCACCTAAGTGCAGTGAATGTGTCTTGTAGTATAAAGACACTTGTCTGGAAAGTCAAATCCAGTCCCTGGTTAAACAGGATTCCTGGTTACAAAAACACCATGAAGACAAAAGATCACAGCACACAGCTCTAAGAAAAGCTTACTGAAGACTATAAGTGATGCAAAGAAGAACATCCCCTGGAGTTCAGTTAAATCCATCATTAAGAAATGGAAGGAATATGGTACATGTGTAAATCTGCCTACAGTAGGCCGTCCCCACAAACTGAGTGACCATGCAAGAAGGAGACTAGTGAGGAAGGCCACAAAGACAAGGTTAGTGATTTTAAGGGGGGGTGAATATTTATGCAATCACTTATTTTATATATAAATATATTTTTTATATTTAAATATTTAATAATTGAAATTATTGTAAATTTAATGTGACTTTTTTTTACAAGAATGGAAAAACAAAGTATGATCAAGTTATTTCAATGTCAATAATTGTCAATTTATTGTATTATTTTTAATATATTTTTAATATAATATAATATACATTTATTATATAAATTATTGTCAATTTAATGTGACTTTTTTTTACAAGAATGGGAAAACAAAGTATGATAAATTTATTTTATTATTAAATTATATATATATATATATATATATATATATATATATATATATATATATATATATATATATATATATATTTTTTTTTTTTTTTTTTTTTTTTTTACACTGTAATAACCTGATGATACTTTGTTTTTCCATTCTGGTAAAAAAAAATAAAAAACAAGTCACATTAAATTCACCATAATTTCATTTATAAATGCAATAATAACAATAATGCAAAACATCCAAAGAGACAAATACTAGGCAATGTATAAAAATAACTATAGATCAAATAAAGCAAAAACAGGGTTGTTGCACAGTTCTTACAATCAAATTCAATGTCTTTTTAATATGCTTTTAAGACCATGACACAGGATGATCTGTTCCACTGCACAGTGCACGCACAATCAAATATGGCATATATTAGTGTCTTTATGTTTTATTGGAATAGATAGGCTGAATATAACATTTGCTTCAAAGTACAGCCCATGTAGCCCATGCATAAGTTCCACAAACTGCTCTTTTCCTTATGTGGGCTTTTCAGTATGTTTGACTTTGTTATCTGTTCTGCTGTTCTTTAAGGGGCCTAGAATGGAAAACTGTCTTTATCTTAGCGTATTTGAATAATGAGAGTTCAATACAATGAAGTCACCATGAACCTAGAGCACTGTTGTCTCCTCATTCAAATGCAAATCCCACATAAGCAAATGAAGACTGTGAAAAGGGCCAATTTCAAAACCCTAAAACAGTTGTGTAAAACTCTTGAATCATTCATATTTATGCCCCTAAAATGTACATACATTAGCATTATTTTATTTATTTATTTATTTAGTTAGTTAGTTAGTTAGTTAGTTTTCTGAAACATTACATTTTTGATGATAATGACTCTGGTGACTGCCAGATATTGTAAAGCTGTTGGAAGGGGCATGCGGGAAAGCATCCATGCTAGGCTAAAAGCTAAACCTAAACCTGACCAGCTTTACCATCTCTTCCCCTCTTTAACGTTCACTTTATCAAAAAAACAAACTGGACTACCTCAGACTACAGTTGATCACACAATGTAAACTTCAGTCAGAAAGGCAGAATATCAGTGCTGTATGTTTTCACTTTACGGAGACATGGCTTAACCCCTTAAAAAGCCTATGGACTGCCGATGGGCCGAAAGTGTTATTACAGACTTCAATTGCCAGAGAATAGCCCCATCAGTTTGTACAGAAGTCCCTGTAGAGTGTTAAGGGGTTAATTGCAGCATTACAGATGAAGCCATTTAGCTAGTGCTGCTAACTGCTAATAGCAGCACAATCCAGAAGGACTCCGGCTGTCAGGAATCATTTAAAATATAATCCCAATGTTCTTGTTACAGTGTTAAAAACAAAAGGTATGACTACGCTAATGACGTGGCTAGACGTGTTGTTTAAGGCATCACCTTGGAATTGCTACCTCATTGTCTGATTATAAAAATTAAGATTTTTTTAGAGCTGTCCTGAATGTTATGTAGTAAAGCACCTGAGTAGCACACACACAGGCAGGCTGGGGCTAGCGTAACTGACGCTGAGCTCATTCTGCTTCTCTACAGTCATGCTCCATGGCAGACGGCCGGGGTATCTTTGATGTGGAGAGACGAAAATCAATTCAACACGAAGGGGAAGCTAATGAACTTGTTTGGAGCTTAATTTTAAATGGTAGAGGCCAGTGGCAGATAATTCACAAAGGCAGGTAGGCCCCGTCAAACACAACATGGGGAGTGAAGTGGAACAGAAAAGCTCTTGAGAAATGCCTTTCCAAGAACCATAACCAACTCTGTGCTGAAAGAAATAATTATATGGTGTAAATTAGATCTGGGAGAACGGGGACTATGTCTTTTCAATTCTAATTCCTTCGTGTTGATAAGTTTAAGTATTTACAGACACGATTTAAGACTGCTATGACGATTTGCTACGTGCAAACCATTTTAGCTTGACCTCCACTTTTGCAAACAAGTTGCTAACATTTGATAAGAGGCTCCTACCATGGAAAACAGTTTTTTACCTAGGTTTATATTTTTGGTGTAATATGTTTGTTGTAATATGCAGTATGTGAAACAGAATAGTTAATGTAATATGAATTTGTAAACATCATTAAAACTTTCTGAATTTTTAAATATCAACTTTACAGAAGGAGGAAAAACTTCCTTAGATGGACTTACAATGGTGAAAATGTTTTGGAGCATTTCTATTGATCCATTCATCTTAAAATGCAAACATACTGTGAAAAACAGCACATATGGAGATACAAGGTTTTTGCATGACAGCAGCAGGTACATACTAATCTACAAATATATAGCCAATAAAAAAAATAGCCCTTAGTGAATTCATAAAGAAAACAAATTTACATATACCCAAATATTCAGCCTACAGCAGTTTAGCACTACCCTTTTATAGTAAATTCATGAAGGAGATTGAGATGATTTTTGAATAAGGCACAAGTTTACATGTAGCACTTTAAAAAGGCATTGTAACAAAAACAACTTATTAAAATATAAAAATGGTCAAAGTGAGGTTTGAAGGTCATGTAACTATCACAGTATGGTGGAGCTTGGAGGCGGAGACTAACGTACACACAGAATACTAATAAAAAATTACAACAAACAAAACAGACTAACAAAAAAAATAAACAGAAACAGAACCAACAGGCCAAACTAACCATTCCTCATCCCACAAACCCACATGGAAACATATACGTGTTAACATGTATAAGACCAGCCAAAGGAAGGCTGAAACAAAAGGGTACTTATAACAAGGACAAGTGAAGAACACCTGGAGCTAACAAGGGGGGCGTGGCTACAGAGGAGGCACAGGAGGGAACACTAATAGACAGGCGGGGCTAGGAAGGACAGACACAAACAGAGCCATGTGCTAGGAAGCACATGGTGAAACCAAACAGAGGCACAGGTGTGACAGTAACATGAATTATAAGTTTATCTGATACATAAAACCACACAAACATCAAAAGTAACTATATATAAGTAAAGAATTTATAACTATTATTAGCAAAAAAAATAGCTCCACCAGTTTGTACAGAAGTCCCTGTAGTCACTGAATAATACACCCTAGTGTGTTAAGGGTTAAATACATTAAAAATGTAGGATACTCTTAAAATGTGAAGCAAAAGGACAAAAGGCTTGATTAAAAAATGATATTTCTTATTACCTGACAATGGTTATTTTGCATCCCTAATCTCTTCAGTTAGATCTTCTCTCATACTGGCTCTCCTATTCTTTAGCAGTAGCGCTGAGTCAGGAACAGCCTTCCATGCACAAGAAGGACTATTAATAACCTTTACAGACTCATCTTCTCAATAACATTAGTGTCTGTGTTGGGTCAGTTTGCTATTTAGATGATGTTGGCTTGCTAAAAACATAATTGACTGTCATTTCACTCAGGTTTGCAGGCTGGTGTTATACTTGCATTCGACTCTGGCAACAGTTAAAGCAGTCTGTTCACACTGTTCAGCCATATAATTAAAACCACTGACAGGTAAAGTAAGTTACACTGATTATCTTGTTATAGTGGCACACGGTATAGCGGTCAAAGGGTGGGATATGTTTGACCAGAAGCAGATGACTGAGTGTGAGCACCTCCAAAACCTCAGGCAGGTCTTGTCTGGTGTTCTTGGTATACAGTGGTTAGTACCTACTAAAAGTGTTTCAGGAAAAGACAACCAGTGAACCGGTGTTCAGTTGAGTCGAGTGCTGCCCATTGATATGTCCTACTTAGCGGCTCTGCACATGTGCAGACCCACAATTTCAAATGTTTGTGTTTTTTATGAGAATTCTGTTTTTCTTGGGTGTATAATACAATCTGAGCTTACTGTTAATATTTGATTTAGTGGTACAAAGATTTCAAATGAAAAAACATTCTTATTCAAATATATCTGATTTTTTATCATCTCAATCACCTTATATTTACGCCATTATATTGCCATTCGTAACTTTTTTTTTAATGCAATAACTTTTCACTCTGGAAGCTTTCAGACAATGCTTTGGACATCTGGTTTCTATCCCCACCACTGTGAACACTTCTACTTCTCTACAGTGAAGCATTTCACGTCAAATCACCCTGAATGACTTTGTTTACATCTTAACCACTCGATAATGTAGAAATTTTTTAAATCACCTCGACATGAATTGCTCAGCTGTGGTTCGTGAACAGAAAAGGTGCACAGGACCTACATTAGCGTCCCACTTTTAGTGCTATTCAAATGTCTGCAGCATGGTCCCTTCTTTCAAGTCAGCAATGCCCCACTGCTTGTAAACCAAATCTGCGCCAGCCGAACCTCAGTCAGAAGAGGAGTACGGAAGAACTGAGAGGAAAAAAATGAACTTGATTAAGGCAAACGGGGGGAGCATTAAGATTGAAGAAAGCCTAAGCTCTTTAACTCCGCTGCTTTGCATATAAATGAGAGATTATGGAGAAACTATATCTTACTGGCCCGTTGGAATACATATGCCTAATTACAATATATTCAGAAAAGTATGAGAGTGTAATTTGCACAAAGACGATTAGGTGTGCAGAGCAAGGTCAGAGTTTTCTCTGTCTTGTATTCTGCAGAGAGAGAGAGAGAGAGAGAGAGAGAGACATACTGGCCAAGACCACACGGCTGTCCACAAGGAATATAGCCGATTTGTTTCCCCACTACTGCGCATACACACATACATACATTTGATAATTATAACTTATATACTTATAACTATTTTTTTGTTCTGCAATTTAAAGGGACCACATCTCCAAGGCTTTTCTTGTTTTTTGCTTGCTTCTGTTACAACTTTCATGTGGGTTTAAAATGGGCACCAAAGTGGTGCAGCTGTCAAAGTGTTGGTCCTATCCGGAAAGAGTATAATTGTCTCGCTCTCTCTGAGTGGGTAGGATTCCTAGAAAGATTCCTAAATAGTTTTTTTTCAGAACAAACCTGACACTGCCTTTTTATTGTGTCTATCTTGTGCATGGCCAAATAAACCTATTCCCCTATGTGCATTTAAGAGAGCCACAAGTTGGGGGGCACTGTGAGTGCACGCTTTTTAGCTTTAACCAATAAAGTATGTGATTTGAGCCTGAGTTAGCTAGAACACAGTCTGTGACATGGTGTTTTACCTGCTACCTAACTTATCTAAGACTAGAAAGCCAGCTATGAGTCCAAACATAGGCTTAAATCAAATCTCACACACATTTAGAGGTTGAAGCTGATAAAGCGAGCACCCACAGTGCCCCCAACCCGTGGCTCTCTTAAATGCAAGATAAGCCTCTACAGTCGCTCAACTTTGCTCTCTCAGACACGAGTTTGTGTTGTCGACACCAGTGTCAGTAGCTCAGCAATTAATGTTCATCAACAGCAGCTTCACTGGGCTGCCTGATACTCGGTGGAGCTGTGGCCAGGCTAGTTTAGAAAGAAACCTTGGGAGGAACCAAGACTCACAAGGGGAACCCGACCCATCCTTCTATGGTCAGAACTATTTAAACATTAATGATAAAAGTTACCAAACCATCTATACTGTTGAACTGCTCTGATCATAATCATAATATATTAATCATGGTGTAGATAGTTAATAGTGGTGATATTAATAGTGGCAGATAGTTAGGAGTCTGCTTAGGTTTTAACATGGTCATTAGACAAGTAGCAATGGTAGGAGGGTGTGCCGCTGGTCTGGCATGGGTGGTAGTGGGGATGGGGCCTGCTGGTGGTACTGGTAGGTGGCAGCTGGTCTGATGCAGGTAGAGGGGACCTCAGCAGGCAATCTTCTAGCAGGTCAGGCTGGATGGGCATTTACTCAGAATGTCATTTTTTTGGTTTTAAAATAAGGCAGGATAATTCCGTACAGAAGCCACAAAAGCGCAATCTCCCTCCCATCAGTACCATCGTATATAACGGTATTATTTTGAGATGGTAGAATGGCATTAAAAAAAGTCTATACCACTTAGCCCTACTATTTGTGCATTCTTTTGTGCATGAATGTTCCTTGAACTCTAACTAGCGAAAGAAAGTTTCCCTTTAAAGAAGTTATTATTTCTTACCTTAATGCCCCTGTGTTTCATTTTCTCAGTATGAGCGGAGTGTAGACAGTGCTTGGCGGTGTGTGTGTCGCTTTGGGTGGAAAGGTGAGCCGTGCTGCTGAGCATTCAGCTTTTTCCTTATTCGCTCCCCTCTCCCTGGAGACCTGTGGCTCAAGGACAGCTCAGGTGAGCGTATTTTACAAATGCAAACGGTAACACACCAAGCATGCGCCAAAGCCCAAACACCAGCACACACTTTTCCTCAGGCCTTTTCTATCTGTGCAGGTTTAGTACACTGCTGACTTAATACGCTGCCAATTTAATGGCTGATGACTTTCCCCAAAAAGGCTGCGCAAGATATCAACAAAAAAATCCTATTCATGCTCCGCCCACAAATGTGTTTTTCACAGCTATTGTTGCTATGCACCCCTGGTTCAGTGTCTCAGTAAAGTGAGCTCACTTTAGCATGGTAGCAAGTTCTGCATAGCCTACTTTCAATTATTTACAATCACAAGTTCAGCTTGACACCTGTGTGTAAGTATGTATTCTTCAGCTACTTGAAAACTGATCATTTAGAAAAAAACAGCTCAAGATCAAGTCACATGATCTTCAGATAAAACGGCATGAAGACTTGCAAAATAATAAAAACTGTAAAATAACCACTAAATTATAGAAATTCTAAAAAAAAAAAAAAAGTAGGGAAGACATAGCATTTTTGATGGAATTGGTCAATACTATTTGGCTATCTATTTATGTCTTTTAGGCTAACATATAATACATGAGCCAATAGAATTCACTGAACTGATTAAAATTTAAACCTGAGTTCAATAACCATGCTTTCCTTTTTGTCCTCTTAAAGGGCTTATATAATAAAACATATAGTTTGACTCATAAAGAAGCTCATTTATTGCATTTTGCTTGCATTTCATATTTTTCTTTGAGGTTTACTCACACATTTTTGGGCTTTATGTTGCAAAATCATAATAATGTCATAATACATCTTTATCATTTAAACTTGAGCTTTGTTCTGATTGGCTGTCTTGTATTTTGCTTTATTCAAATAGTGTTTAGAACTAAAACTGTCCTGACAACTGTAGTGTGCATAGGTTTGGCTAAACTGCTGTAGGCTGAATAGGTGGAGATATGTAAATAATTAGGTTCCTCAGAGAAAGTGGATATGGATTGTATGGATTGGTGCATGAACTCTGTGTTTTGAAGCTACGTTATTTTAATAAGGCAATTGGAAATCAGTTTTTCATGATAGAAGCCCTTGTCTGTAATAGTTTATGAGGTACACCATGTTTAATGTTTACATTATAAGAGCTCCTATATAAACCTGCAATCACACTCTTGCTGAAAATCTATATTTAAAAATGAAAACCGAATTAAAAAAAAAAATAACATAACATTGCTTTCTTTCTTTCTTGAAATGTTTAGAAGCAACTTTAACTAGCCTGTCAGAACAGCCTGTTAATCAAGCTCCCATGTTTTTTTTTATGCCAGTTGGACTGGATTTTTGCCAGCAGCAGCATATTGGCTTCAAGCGTTCATGACTGTCAGACTGCAAAGACATTTTGTCTGAAATCAATATAGATATTTTAAAAGGATGCTGAATGTAAAACAGTTGCAATCTCAAGTGTAGACCAGTCATATATACTTGCTATCAAAGCCACAGTCACTGTAATTGAATCTGTTCTTTCAATTTCCAGTCTCTTACAGCTCCATCCTATTTAGGTCATTTCACTTCTCACTGTCATCTACGCAACACCGAGAGCAGCACCGACACTTCAATGGGCCGTTCGATATTTTGGTAATTAAAGCGCTTTTTTCTACACACAGTCAGATTGTATGGTATCCCATTCACAGAGACAGGGTCAGAGTTGCTTGGCTGAACATAATGAAGAGACGTTTCTGGAAGCCTCTCACTAAAGTAACTTAAAGAGTTAAGTCGAGCCTAACTTTATTGTCATTCTCTCTCTACACAGTCATGTGCTGAATGAGAAACAAAAAGATTTTAGTGCTGTTTTCAGTTTTATTAGAAATCGAGTCAGTTTCTTTAATGGAATGGAAATTTCTAACAGGCCGAACAATAAAAATAGAATTAACCAAACAATAACAAACATATAAATGAAATCTGCCAACCGATCACAGATCAACTAATCAGAAACTATAGACATAATAATTTGTTTAATACACTATAAAACAGTGCAGACATTATACAAGATAGCAGGTAATAAACAGAGAACAATAATCAGTCATAAGATGGGGAAAACAAATGTACATCTTCAGCAGAAATAACAATACAATTTGTATAGAGTTGCTCTCATAAGAAAACTTTGTCTCTGAAATAGAGAAGGAAAAATCAAAACTCTGTAAAGTATCAATGTAAGGCAGAATTGGATGAAGATGGTCAATTTTGGTTGCTCTGTGAGATTATGACCAGTGTATATTTGCTTCTTCAGCTCTCATGTACCAGTTTACAAATAGCACCAGAACCTCCACACAGATTAGTCCAACCAGACCAGACTGTCAGCCCCTCTGTCTCGCGCCCTCCCCTGGGGTGATTCTGAGCTGATTGGGGGGTATTTAAGGAGCCTCAACATTCGGTGCTGAGAATTATCTCGTTTGGGACCTTGAGGTTTCCAGAGAGGTTCCTCGTAATGTTAGAAGTGCGTTGAGGCCAGCTTCTCCTCTGTGTTCTCATTCAGGAGCAGGTCACCCTGCTATCCACGTTTTCTGCGAGGCTCTGGATACCCACGTCCCAGCTAGGCAACCCTCGCTCACGATAGCACGCTGCAGTTCCAGGTTTGGTCGGCCTAGCCGTTGTTGCTCAGTTGCTGGTCCCTCAGCTCTCCCCCCTTAGTCATCGTAGTGCCGTTCGATCGCAGTTTACGTTAACCCCTGTTTAGCCCAGGCTCTGTCTGTAGGATTTCTTTCTTGTCCCCCTTTGGTTTCTCCCTAGCGCTAGCCGCTCTCACCAGCTCAACCCCCAGTCCCAGGTTCGTTTTTGTTTATCACTTTTGTTTATGCTTTTTTGTCTCATTTACCCCCTTTTATTTAAAGGTAAAGGTGCATGTATTTGTCACTGTACAGTGTGCACTGCACAGCGAAATGTGTCTGTGGTAGTGAACACACACACACACACACACACACACACACACACACACTCTAGTGATCTAGGGGCAGTGAGTACACACACACCCATAGCGGTGGGCAGCCAACTCCAGCACCCGGGGAGCAGAGAGGGTAAAGCAGAGAGGGTAAAGGGCCTTGCTCAAGGGCCCAACAGTGATTTTATTTGGGAATTGAACCAACAACCCTGTTATCGACAGCCCGACGCTCTAACCGCTGAGCCACCACTGCCCCTACCATTTATCCTATTTCGTTAATAAATCTGCTTGCTTTGACTTAGTCTCATCTTGGTCTGGCCTAGCACGCCATGACACAGATCTAGCCAAACCAGACTGATCAAAACCAATCTAACCAAACCAAAAAACAAATCCAACCAAACTAAACTGATCAAAACCAAACCAAACAAATCTAACCAAACAAACAAAAAACAACCCCCCCAAAAAAAAAATCCCAAACCAAATAAAATCTAATCTAAAGAATATCTAACCATATCAAATTGAGCCAAACCAAATCAATCAGTAACAATATTTCTCCTCTTAGTTTATTACTTAATTTTTTTTATTTTATTTGTTTATTACTTAAGCTTGTCCAGCATCACACTAGATACACAATGTGCATTTTGGCTGGCACACTGATTGGTCAATTGATCTGGTTCTGGCGCCACATCTACGCGGATTTGGCTGAAAAACTGTCATTGACAAATCGTTGGTGCAATACAGTGTGATTAATCCTGAAAGTCCTGAAAAATTGTTTTGTGTAAGTAGAAAAGAAAGGACTCATTTCCAAAGCATTGGAGCTATCATTTTAAATTCTACACCCTGCAAATAACAACGTATGGAAGACGTTCTCCATCTTCTGCTGAGAGGTGTCTGTCAGACAAAAGCAGCAAGGTGACCGACTGATTTGAAGTCTGACAGAGATGTATGTGTGTGATTACAGTGCACTTCAGGAGTCTAATAGCGGAGCAGGTGAAAATATTAAACTGTGGCAGTTTGAGCAGGACTGAAGCACAGGGCATATTTCCCTTCTATTTACTTGGAAGCAGAGTGAGCCAGGGTGGATTTTAAAAATAGAGTGTGCTGAGGTTTCGGACTATATTTAGGTTTAGTTTTAGGTTTGTACAAAACCTAAACCTAATTTGTACAAAAGAGGTCCAGATTAAATTAAATAGACAAAGTGAAATAGTGCTATACAGCAAGACATCATGCGGATGATAACATAGTTTCAGTTTTACCAGAAGACCTCAGGGGACCCGAGTGGTCCAGCAGAATAAGGTGGCCGTCACTATGACCAGAGGATTGCTAGTTTGAATTCTGGTCATGCTGCTAGCCATTGGCTGTCTAGGCCCTGAGAGAGCACATTTGGCTTTGCTTTCTCTGGGGTGGGTAGATGGCACTTTCTCCCCACATCACTCCAGTGCAATGTTGTCCTATGCATCAGAGCCTGGTACACGGTGCTTTTCTCAGAGTGTGTTGGTTGCCTGGTGACGCTGCATCAGTGGCAGTTTGGAAAAACAGGCATTGGCTGGCCATTCCAGTTTATTCCATTTTTTTTTATGTTTCGGTGTATATTCTAAGCAAAATAATTAATCATTTGGTGTGTAATTACTGAGAGAAGATTGGTAACTGTCCAGGTTCAGTGTTTGATAGAAGTGTTAGCCTAGCATTTTTTATTATAAACTGACGAAGCATCAGATTTGTATAACAGTTCAGTAATATAAACATTGTAGCGTTGGGCGTGGATATACACAGACATTTGTATTAGTATTTAGTGTCCTAGCATGCTATTCTCATGCTGGGATGCATTTGGCTACATTCTACATACAGTTTTTTTTGTTGTTTTAACCTTGTACCAGGTATGGCCTGTATTGCGGCCATCTTTCTTCATACTAAATACTACTTTTACATTCATTAGCTCACAAAATAAATTCACAAATGCTTTAAAATAGTGCACTTCCTGTGTTAAAATAATGTGCTGGAAAATGTGTTCAAAGCTTCACCTTACATCTAGAGTCTCTGACCTTAACTATCATTAGAGCTCCTTACTTTTTTTATGACGGACTTGATGACACTCGATATCCATCTCTGGAACTTGTGGGGACTTTTATTGAGTTCTCCAGTGGCACTGGGGAAGAGGTTTTGCCCTCTTATTGGAAGGCAGTCAGTTTGAATATCAGCAATGCTGCAACCAAAAAACTGTTTTCACCAATACAGATAAAACGTCCACAGG
Source organism: Salminus brasiliensis (assembly GCF_030463535.1). Taxonomy (NCBI): domain Eukaryota; kingdom Metazoa; phylum Chordata; class Actinopteri; order Characiformes; family Bryconidae; genus Salminus; species Salminus brasiliensis. The sequence goes on along the minus strand of NC_132884.1, from coordinate 16,362,156 downwards.
TTGTCATTTTCAGCAGATATTATTCACCAACCAAATATCCAGTCAAGGCCACTTCTCTCAGAACACAAATACTTTGGTATTTAAATGTTTATTTCTTTTGTTTGCACTGAAACAACAGAAAAAAGCAGAGGGAAAAAAGCCAAATCTGGTATAATTCCACACAGAACAAAAATATAATGCAATAATATAAAAATAATCAGCACCCACAACTTTATGTTTGGTTGCACATCCTTTGGAAACAATAACTTAAATCAGGAAAGGTTAGTGTTTTGAGATCTCTCCACAGTTTTATATATATATATATACATATATATATATATATATATATATATATATATATGATTTATATCTGGACTCTATTGCTGGTCACTTCAGAACTCTTCACTTTATCTTAAACTAATCCTGGGAGATTTTTTAAGAATGCTTTGGGTGGAGGTCCTGCTGGAGGACCCATGACCTCTGATGGAGAGCAAGCTTTCTCACACTGGACCCTACAGTGTGCTCCAGAATTCTTTGGTAGTCCTCAGATTTTATAATGCCATGCACACAATCAAGACATCCAGCACCTAAAGCAGCACCCAACCGTGAACCTCCACCATGTTTGTCTGTATTGACTGTATTCTTATGTTTTAAGTGACGAACAATGTATTTGTAGACAACTAAACAGCAAACAGCAAAACATCGGATTGACAGACAAGCAAGGTGTGTAAAGGCTTATAGCTTTATGTTATGTACTGACGCTATAGCTGAATGCATTTTATAACACTACGCTGGGCAATCATGCACTCTGTATAGGGTCAGAAAGAGCTTTTGCTTCTACAGTTAGCCAGGAGTTGATCTTGACTACCAGTGACAGAACTAACCTTTTAAATGTGTTTGTGTTGGTGAAGACAGTTCAGATATGTGAGAAATAAGTATAAGTGAATATTAAAGGGTCTAAGTCATGAGGTCAGTGATTTAGACATACTAAAGGCATAGTTTGGCTAGAAATCAAATGCTCACAATTTTACCCTCTTACCCTAAATGTACACTCTTTAAAATTAAGATTTCCATAAGGGGTTCTTGGTAGTTCTCCATTCAAACCTTTCATTGTTTTTTGTCAGTGTGTTGTGGAAGGTGGTAAGGTAAGATAAGTGCTGAACACCCTCAAAGGAGAATGCTATGCTAGAGAGTGCACAGCCAATTAAGTTTTCTTGAACTTCTGCCCATAGGTGTGTGTGGCATTGCCAGAGACTTAACTCACAATATCATTGTGGGGGGTTTTTCCCCCACCAATTTACTAATAGTAAATAAGTTAGTTAAGCTCTACCGGGCGATTCAGACACTGTGTGACACACTGTTATCTAACAAATGTTGACCAAACAGTGGTCGGAATTCAGACTTCAAGATGCTACTGCTGTTTTTAGCTGCATGTGCAATGCCCTTTTGTCTACCACACACCCACAGTGCTCTGGATGATTTCCATGGACAATTAACCGATTAGTTTCAGCACCAGGCGCTTTGAGTCCCACAAGGACGCTTGGTCACTGCAGAACGCTTCTGTGGAATTGAGAATCTGGACAGAATCTGATTGGCGACAATGGTGCCCACCGCTTGTCTGTCCAAGGCTAAGAATAGAGCTCAGCCAGGACGGGGGAATATGGTTAAATCCACTGGAGCAATGAGGGTGTTTTAATTGACATCGGAATTCTGTACTGCAAAGCAGTGCATTAAAAAATATGAAAACTATAAAATAGGTATAGCTTTTATGAGAGAGGGAGGGCAGGGTTATGGGCAAGTTGCCCGTGCTTTTAAAAAGCACTTTCATATTAGGCAGCTTAGCCTTCGTCAATAGCCGTGATTAAATCCTTGCAGCAGACACCACTAGGGCAAAGAGTGGTGGGAAAAGTTAAAGAGTTTTCTTTCATGTATACCTTTGATCTTACTCATATGGCCGGCCTGCTGAGAGTAAATGAACACAGCGAATCAAGCAGACTAGTCCAAACCAAAGCGGGTCAAAAATCAATGTGGTCTAAGTGTTACCTGTAATACATGTCTGTAATTGCTGTTGCTCTGATGTCTGTGCAGTCAATTTGATGTTTTGTCATTAGCTGGAGCAGCTTTTGATGTTTCTTCATTGTTAAGTCCTTTGTTAGATCCAGTGATTTTTTTTTTTTTTATACATATAAAAACTAAATTACAGCATTTAATAATACTAAATTACCCCTATTTCAGATACATAAATCCAAAATATAGCACTCTACAACTGTAGGTTTTAAGTAATTAGTTATAATTATATAATTATATAAATATAATAATATAAGATAATAATAATATTTGTATTACTTTATATAATTTCAATAAGATGCAATGAGATATAAGTGATTAAGTGATATAACTACAGGGGTATAAAGCCTCCCAGCATTGAGCTCCACCCAGTATTTTTGAGACGAGTTGGGGAGTTAGGGAGTTGGGGATTGGGGGGGAGAGGGGGTTGGGGTGATCATCCAACATTTTAACCTCACCATGGCTCTTGTAGCTGAATGCAATCAAATCCTCACAGCAATACTCCAAGCAAATCTAGCAGAAAGCCTTAACCTGGGCAGTAGAGACAGTTACTCCAACAAAAGCAAAAGGACAAACTGATTTCGGAAGAAGCCGTGTATGAGCATGTGTCCCAAAACTTTTGTCAATACAGTGCTGTTGTTTATGAATAAAATAAAAGTAATAAAAGTAATTCTGCCAAAAGCAATATGCTAGTTTTCCTAATGAGCACAGGAGTACTGGACAGCTCTGCTATATACGTACACAGGAGAGTGGAAAAAAATTATTACAAGCACAGAGAAATGCGGTGTTTTTTCTCCTAAATCAAAGGGCGGTGTTTGGAGGAAAAAGTTAAACTGTCATTTTGGCTTTTCCTAATTACTGCATACTAAAATCAAAAGACTTGCCTATTTCTCTCCGTGGCTGCAGCTTCGTCTCTCTTCTGACCTAACTCAGCAACTTTGTCCATTTCTAAAACAGCTGGATGCACATATCGAGGCTGTATATGCTATATTTATTTATTTTTAAAAATCTTGCTCAGCAATTATACATAACTTTATACACTATGCAGATACTAAAAGAAGTTTGACTTCACTTAAAAGTTTTCTGGCATGACCATAACAGACTGAAAATGAATTGTAAAATTCTTGAGAACATAAACAATGAAATGAAATGAAATAATACTAAAAATAGGGATAATAATATAAATAAACAAACAAACACAAATAATTTATGCTAAACTGTTCTGCAGAAAGTCAACAACTTCAAAATAAGGAAGTATGCTTTTTTTTTTTCCTTAGAGAGTCATAGTAATTACATTATCGGTCAATACATTGTTAATCTCCGGTGTTTTGGCCGTTGTTACACTTATTACTCCATCTGTTATGAAAATCATTGCCAGCTAATCTTTGATATATTATTCCTATACAATGTGGACTGTGGCCATAAATGCTGTTACTGTTCAGTGAGTAGATCTCCTAAAGACAATATTAAAGATGTTAAAAGTTGCTTTCAGCACTTTAAGCAAGAGTAGCGTATCATTTGTGTTTTTTACTATTTGAGTGAAAAAAAAAATATGCAGAAGTACATGCAAACGTCGGTACACCCCAATCATCATTAGAAAGGTTATACAAATTTCAAAGCTTTATATATACACTCCTCAAACCTTGTCCCAACAATCAGCAACCATTGGCTCCTCTAAGCAGCTGCCCAACACTCTTAAAAAGTGTTTTCACATAGTCACTCAGTTTGTAGTGTAATTAAGAAGGACAGGGAAGGTCAAGTTGCGGACCATAAGACCAAGAAAACCTTCAAAAAGATCTGCTTCAATAAGAAAGGAAAATCAAACCTCCTTCATGATGATTTAGCAGACTCTGGAGTGGTGTGTACATTGTTATTCTATGTGTCTGAAGATTTGTGGACACCCCTTTTTAATGAATCCAATAGAGAAGTACTGCCAGTAGAATAGAACTCCGCAGATGAACCATGCCTAATGCCAGGTGTGGACTAGAGGAATATTAAACCCCCAGCATGGAGGCTGTGGAGCAGTGGAACTGTATTCTCTGCAATAATGGTACTTCATCTGATATTTTTTAGATGGGCTGGTCATCATACAGCATTCTGACCTTACCAACACTCTTGTCACTGAATAGTTTAAATTTACAGCAATGCTCCAACATTATTTACTGAACAGTAGAACCAGTTACTCCAACAAAAGCAAGATAAGCTCTTTTTACTACCCTTGATTTCAGAAGAAACAATAGATGAGCAGAGGACACCAACTTTTTTATACACTATGTATGTAAAGCATGAGGATGGGTTAATCATGTAATACACCCAGTGGCACAGATAATATTTTTTTTTAAGAATGAATTCAATTGAAAATTGAAGGAAGCAAACATCACACCATCTTTAGAAAAAGATGAAGACATGATCTTGAAAACAAGATGGCTTTTACAGCAGGATAATTATCCTAGACATGTCTCAAAATTCAAAATGCACTACCTCGGGAGATGCAAGCCGAAGTTTTTTTCAATGTCCTCATAGTGCATGCCCTAAACATCATTAATGTGCAGCAAGATGGCTCAAGAATTGAAAGCTTCTAAGCTGGGTTCAAACAGCATTTACAAGCTGTACTTGACAAAGGATGACAAAGGATGACCAGGATGCCCAAAGTGCCTTTACTTAAAATGTTTTTTGGATACTCAACTGTCTTTTTTTCCTAAGCTGTTCACAGTAAGGGATACTTTGACCAGCACTCTTAAACATAACGGTACTACAAAGGCTTATTTGACCAGTGCCATAGAAGAACCACTTAACCCCATCTCTTTTACAACCAAGGTTTTTCTATGGCATAGCTTAAATAACCCTTTGTAGCTCTACACTACTATACTATTCCCAGCTCTATACTATTATACTACTATACATTGTAAATACTACTATTTACAATGAGTAGGGGTGCCCAAATATACATACCATTCTTCATATGCTTCGCAACACCTGCTCCCCTGGTTTTTCATGGCCTAATGTCTTGTTTTATCTGAAATGCTCCAGACCTCTCCATTTTATTCCTCTGGCCTTTCACTTTCTCCTCACTCTGTCAGTCTCTGGCGGATGCACATTGGCTGCTGGATCAATCAGGAAATCCAATTAAAGCATCATTGGTGCAGTGGGTGCTCAGTGGAAATGATAGTGAGAGACACAGGAGATGCTGCTCCATCCATCAGGGCTGTTTTAGAGCTGTTTTAGAGCTGTTCTAAAGTTCTTTTAGAGAGACTTCTCAATCCTCTAGTCCAGACAGTATCACAGTTTTGACTTCACTGATACTAAGTGTGCCAGTACCAAATGATACTATGGTAAAAACTTGGAAACACGCACTGTGTATTTCACTGAACAGTTCTTAGATAAATCAAGTGCGTAAGTCAATCTCTGTTAGTAAAGCCTCTTTTGCCTTTTACATCTGAAAGTGTCTGACTTTGTCTAGAGCATTACAGAAATAGGCCCCACTGGTAAATTTTGCATCAGTTTGTCATCTAAATTCAAATAAATTGCAGTCTTTGCATTTAAAAAATAAAAAATTGGATAGCAATTCAAGTATTAAACTAAATATATTTTAAAATTAAACTGAGACTGCTGCTAATGTATGTTTTCATGATTCAGTTTAGCTATAGCAAAACACAAATTACTGTTATACTAATTATGAAATGATTATTGTATATTATGATTATTATTATGATGAAACCATATCAATACTTAAAATCAATAGATGCTAAATCTGTCACGGTTTGTCAAAAGACAGAGGCAGATGTACTCGCAGGATCTTTTAATACACGAAACTAAAACACAACAAACCGAAACCAAACAAGGATAAAGCTTTCCAAAAAAACAACACAAGAATCCCATAAACAGGCCAACTCAACAAACTGACATGAACATGCACAACACGCACAAGACCAGATAAAGGACGACTGAGACAGAGGGGTACTTATACAGACGCTAACAAGAGACTCACAAGGAACACCTGGGACGAACAAGGGGGCGTGGCTATAAAGGAGACACTGGTGGAAACACTAATGGAAAGGCGAGGCTAGGGCAGACAAGACACAAACAGAGCCATGTGCTTGGGGGCACATGGCAAAAACCAAACAAAGGCAGGCATGACTAATCTTAATAAAAAATCTTAATATGGTATAATTAAAAGAAGTGATATTAGTAAATTACTAATAATTATTAGTAATAATAAAAAGAAGAAAGAAGAAAGCCTATGGGCCTGTGCTCCAATGGCCAAAACTACATTTTTACTTTAAAAACAAACAAAAAGCCTAAATGAAACAAACAAACAAGCAAACAACTCTAAAAGCAATCCTTCACCCACCAACATAGTCAGATGTTCTTCTCCAACTCAGTAGAAATGCATAGATTCCTATAATTTATTGCCGATATTTAGAAAACTGATCAACCGACCCCAAAAAGTTTCCAGGGGAATAAATCAACACATTGATCGGAATGAAATTTCAGTGTGAGACCGCAGCCACTGAGTAAGTGTGTTGATTAGATTCTGCCCCATTATTTGATCAGGAGAGAAAATAAGGGTGGTGGGTGGGGGGCTTTTTCACTGGAGTCTTCTTCCCCTAAGTTACCCAACAATATAGACTACCATTCATCACACTGGGTTTAAAACAAATACAGTGTGGCCTAGCATCCATCACACTGTGCTTAAAACAAATACAGTGCCGACTACCATTCATCACACTGCTTTTAAAACTAATACAGTATAGGTCAAAACAGGGCTATACATTCTCAGCACAGTAGTGGCACCGACATGGCAGTGTTCACATGTGTGTGTGTGTGTGTGTGTGTGTGTCGCAGGCATGAGTGTATCAGGTACAGCTGCGTTTTTTACACATCAATGTTACTGCTAGGTTGACAGAAAGGCCAGCACCCAAAAAGCCAGGAGGGGCTCTGATTCTTATAAACTGATCCTTCATGAAGGGCAAAAGAACGATTAACCCAAATTGTGTATCAACATAAGGTTAATGTATAGAAATGTTTCTGTACATTAGCAAGGTGAAGCTACAAAATAGATGGGTTGCTTGTAAAGTTCTAATAAAGTATTTTTCAAAGACATGTGTTTCTTTTTGGGATCTAAAAAACATGGCCCAATGCATTTGCTCTAAATTGTGTTGATTGATTTCACATCAGCATTTGTTTCTACAATCACCACACATTCGATGTGTCTGGCTTTTTACAGCTTTAAATACGTCTGTTTAAGTCCCACCTTCTCACTACCACAATATGTACCTGCGGACTGCTTCCCACCACAGCCAATTAAACACAGCTAAAAAAATATACATGAACAGAAAAGTTCAGTTATAGTAAAGTGGTTGAATCATGAGGAAATATTCAGAAAGATACAAAAGATTTACATTTTAAAATAATATAAAAGTTTATTTTTTTTATGGCCAAATAGGCACACCAGGAGGACTGAAAAGTGCCCAGTGAAGTAGTGTTTTTTTCTGCCATCTGATGTTTTTCATTATTATTATTCTTTTTTTATCATTATTATTTTACTATTTTTATTTGTAATAAATTTTTATAAATTAAAAATGAATTAAACTTTTTTTTTTGCATGTTCATTTTTTTTTGCTTATAAGGAAATTATTTGGTCATCTAGGCTGTCAGGGCTATTTAGTAGGCTTAATAAATGAGCAAATGTGTACATATAAATGGCTGCATGGATTTAACTTCCTCCTTCCCTACACACACACAAACACACATTACCACAGTCCTACAATTTAGACCTACGTGAAGCCCACCCCCCCCCCCGCCCCCCTAACCACAACATCCCAACCACAACATCCCAACCATAGCAGACACCTTTGTGCCCTGATTGTCTTCTTTTTTGAAAAGCATAACATGGTCACCCTAGCGAAGTGGCTCAGTAGTGTATTTCTTTCAAACCTCATGTTTACTTGATGGCTTTCATTTTTCAGAGCTTGTCTGCAGTATGCAAAGTAGCTATCTGGACCGCCTCTGGAAAACAAACAAGCAAAGACTCGCCGGATTAGCTACTACTGTGTAAGACGCCTTGCGCGTCCTTTTATGTAACCCAAGTTCGGTATTATTCTCTCTGTGTTTAATGTGAGACACAGCACACACTCTGACTAATCCACATATCTGTATGCATCGCAAAGCTTCTATCACTTAGAAACCATAAGCAAGATAAGCTGAGATATGTTCATCTGCTAATTATGTGCGGTTCACTGCCCAAAACTTTAGCCCTGTATTAGCACCTCAGGAGATTAAAAATCTGTCATTAAACATTAGCCACCAGAACCAGCCTTAATACCATGAAACCTTTAAGAGTTCAAAACCATAAGCATAAGTGTTCTGTGGTAAAGAGAACACTTGGCACAATGGAACAGTGTTATGTCTTTTTTTGTCCTTTTTCTTTTTTTATTACAAAGTATTACAAAGAAAGTTTGTTCATATCTGTGAGTTAAAATTATCAAGATAAAAAAAGAAAACTCAACTAGCTGATGAATCAAACCTGCTAGAATTTACCTTTAGGCGTGAATAAGAAATACATTAGAGGCCATCTATATTAATCTAATAAGACTTATTTTAAGTGCAATAAACATTTATTTCACAGAGATGTTTCCTCTTGGGTTTAGAATAATGAATATTATCATCCGTTACATTCTGGTTTCATTCTTTTTTTTTATTTTAAAGACAAAAAAATGAACAGAAAAGCAGTTGGATAACGAATTTAAAAAGCACCTTGGGCCTGAGGCAATTATGTGCGGAAAATAATTCAACCCAACCCCATTTCTCTAAAGGCATTTAAGTCATTCTTAAATCCATCTTTAAATCATCTCAAATTAGCAGCTTAGCCATTTCCATTTATGCTATTAAAAGAAGCTGGCTCCGCACTGGAAATAAGCTCATTCATTAGGAACATCATTGCTCTGCTAATGCTTAATATGAAGTCGCTGAGGGATGCTGGGTAAACAATGGTGTACAGTAGGTATACATTATCTGCATAAACCCAACTCCATCCACTGTCTAGACTATATGAGTGTTATGACCCAGTCTTTGAATGTTGTGGTGAATGTGAATCACAAAGGTGTGTTTGATTCCTAGCCAACACAACTGTTCTGGGGGAGTGGTGGCTCAGTGGTAAGAGCATTAGGTTATTGATTGGGCCTTTGACAAGGCCTTTAACCCTCTCTGCTCCAGGGATGCTGTAGCATGTCTGACCCTGCGCTCTGACCCTGCAAAGAAAAGTATAATATTGGGAAGACAAGCCGTAGATAGATGGTTTAATCCACACTAAAGAACACTACTTTAGAACATGGGTTTTACATGTTTTCTTGTATTGTGTTCATCATTAAGATGAATGGACAAAACAAATATTTCAAATAGAATATATATCAAAATGTTTGTGGGAACCCCTTCTAAGAAATGCATTCAGCCTCTATAGAGAGGTACTGCCAACAAAATATTAATCATATCTGTCGGCCTAATGCCAGGTGTGGGCTAGAGTGGTATAAAGGCCTCCAGCATTAATCTGTGGAACAGTGGAACTGTTTCCCACCCACCCACCCTCAGCCCAGTCTTCTTAGTCTTCTTTGTCGTCTCCCCGACGACCTTCCAGGGCATGGTCCGTACTAGCGAACTGGCAGTTAGCGCTCTCCCCCAAACATGTTCAGCTGTCTAGTGAAGAGGCAAGCACATGCTAGCCTTCACACTTCCAGGGCTGGTGGCATTGCACGATAGGTCCCAGCTAGTGAGTGTAAATTATCAATGACCGTTGAAAAGGTGTAGTATGTAGCTTTATGTATGCAGTATGAACACAGCAGTTTGGACACTGATGCTAACAGTATTTCAATGCATAACATTGATCTCATAGTCAACACAGTATCTGCTTTTGTCATTTTGTGGTGAATGACTGGATAACTTGGCGTATTATTAGATTTCAAATCAAACTGTTTAATGACCCTCACCGTCATATTTATACCAGCAGCTCTTAGTCAAACATTGCTGCTGTGATCGGGCTGCAGGGTAGTTTTCAGCACAGCGAATATAAATCCACATTTTTATACCTAATCATTTATGCAGTTCCATTTAGATTACAGTGTGTGCACCTAAACCTTTTTACAGAGACTTGTAAATTATGTAAAATGAGCATAAGTAGTATATCGCAGTACTGATACTGCATGGCTGTGTGTTTGATTCTACATAGCTGTTGACATGGAGTGTGCCAGTAATTAATTAACCAATTAATTAATTGGTGTCTACATCATTTTGTCAATGCATGTGTGTGTTTGTGTGTTTGCGTAACAAATTAATGTTCGATTTCTTCTGATCTTATTATTAAAAACATTATATTAAAAGCCTAACTAATCCATCATTTTCTTCTGTTGGATTTAGGCAGGGTGGGACTAAATTCGGCCTATGTGATGTCAGATCGGCCAAAGACCCAATCAGAGTTAAGAATACCTTTGTCACCTACCTCTGCTTTCCTATGCATTCAGCCTCTTTGCGGTCTACGAACGTGATTAAACAATCAGCTTTAATTCCACTAGTTTACCCCAGCCGACAGCATGTAACTAAAACACATCACCAACACCTGTGTTAATCAGGGAAGGTTTGCCAGTCATACCTGCATGCACTTGCTTGTTTAGGTTCCATGTACTTGTTTGAACTCGTGAGCTCGTTTTAGCTCCATGCTTAGCATTCACGTGTGTGATGTGTCATCCTTGTTATTCGCTGAATATGTCTAGGGAATAACACAGCAAACAACAGTGCAGTGTTTTTTTTGTTTTTTTGTTTTTGTTTTTACTTTAATACATTTTCTATCAATCAGATCCAGTGAATACATAAATCGAAGTCATGAACTGTCACCACTTTATTACAACCTGCAAAAAAAAAAAAAAAAAAAAAAAATCTGGCTACAATAAAGATTGTAATTATTGTATTGTAATTATGATGATCAGATTCCTGACCTAAGCTTTTCTGCACAGTTTTTGTCTGTAGATCCTTCACACCTTTCTACTAAAGATGTACTGCTGAGTTGCTGAGTAAGCTATGCTGGAGCCAAAAGGGTTAACTAGCTACTGATGCAGCTTTGTTTAAATTGCCAAAGTGACGCCACCATCACCATGAACATTCTGTGATCTGACATACCCTCACAGTTCTGAACAGGCTGCAGGTCACGATCTACAAATAAACTGCAATAACATAACATGGTAAATGCTTATTCTGTGGCATATCTTTAATTCTAAAACACATTTTTAAATAGTTAAAGCCAGTAGACAGTGGCTTTAAGGAGTCTTTTAATATTTAATTTTCTTATTTTAATTTTCGTGTTTTGCGTCCATGCACAATTATGCTTTTCAGGCACGCCTGATGTATCCTGCTGGGTAGCTAATTAATAACCCATATGTGTTCTGGTGACCACCAAAAGGTATTGTACTATAATATATCAATCTTCAGCAAATCGATTGTTACTGAGAAAGTCGCCGCAGATCCCTGTCTAATTATTAGCGCATAAAGGTGTAAAAAGGTCTTTATTTCCACAGCTCTCTGTTGCAGGCTCGTCTGTGGGGATTTTAATGGGAGTCTGTTATCTCCAGCCAGTCTTTCAGGTGTTCAAAAGGCTTCCTGTTAAATAATATAATCCTCAAAGCCGCTACAATTACCAGTAATTCCATTTTAATTCAGTGGAAAAGGTGAAGTGACAGGGAACATTTTATAGCTCCGCTGCTCAAAAAAAAATGTAATTTTGATTTCAATTATGCTGGTGAGGGTGAGGGGCAGATGATGATTAGAGAGGGAAGATTTCTCGCCTGAAAGCACGCAGTTGGGTGGCAAAATGGCAATAAAGTACAGACACCAGTCAGTGTATTTAAATATGTGGTTTGTTCATCAATCGAATCAAATTTCTACCTTCGCTCAGTTAATGTAGTTCATCAGACAAGACATGTTAGGTGTCTGAGGATTGTGCTTTTTAGTTTTGCACAGAACCCATGAAGCTAATGTCGCTAACACTAAAGTTAACTATTTTTTATATTATTTGACAACATATCATACATTTGTAACAACAAGTGATAACCTACACTGAACACATGTACAAGGATAGCTGAGGCTGCAGTGGGCACAGGCTCACCAAAACACCACACAGATGGCAGAATTAGAATTCAGAACCACAAGCATGAATACATGGACCCACCCTGCCTTGTGGTAACAGTCCAGGCAGTGGTGGAGGTATATACCAATGAATCATCACTTGAATTCCACAGCCTATTTTGAGTATCGTTGCCGACCATGTGCATCCCTTTGTGATCATGATTTAACCTCCTTTTAACAGCTACTTTCAGAATAAGGCTCTCAAACTGGATTCATGAACATGGATCCTAGTCCTAGTCACTAGTCTGAATCTGTGACAACACCTTTGGCATGTGGTAGAACGGGGGATTCGCTGTGTGAAAGTGCTTCTGAAAAATCTGTAGGTATCTCAAAAGAATTATTCTTGCATCTTGTGGAATTTGTGCCAGGATTCGGGGCTGTTTTAGATGTAAATGTAAATGAAGGCCTAATCACTTTTAGTATTGCGTTCCTAATAAAAGGCTTGGAGAGTTTATGTTTACAGGAGGATTTGATCACTCTGGGAACACATTTTAATGAAAGCTATTAATGGAATCAGGCCAAAGTATATCCCAATCTTGACAATATGGTGTAGTGACCGTAATAGCCCCCCATCCAGATGGTCCACCCTGACATCATCCTTGTAAAAGGTCTCATCATATGTCTTGTTTAGCCATTATAATGATATAATTATGTTAGCTATATTTTACACTTTAAATATCATAGTCAGAAAGAACAATCTGGAGTCTCTGTAGAATACTCTTAATGTGCCTTGCCAATGCAGTGAATTAGCACTGGGGCTGTGCAATCTTAATATGGTATGATGATGGCTAACTAGCTACAGTATAAGTGAGTAAGCTAACCACTGCTATCCAAACCTTGCTGGGATGGTCCCCATACTTGTGAAACAAATTATCCCTGGAACTGCAGTCCATTAATTAGGCCTTTAGAAATAAATGTCTTCATATGGAATGATGTTAAATAACTAGTAAAGCCAACAAACACGGTTCCCTAAGCTGTGAATTAGGCCTGGGGCTTCCAGCTTCCTACAGAATGATGTTGGATAACTAGTCTGGTGAACCACAGCTGACAGATATTATACCCTAAGCAATAAATTAGGCTTGTGCTGATAACTGCTATGTTAGCTAACTATTCAGGTGAAGCACAGCCAACAGACATGGTACCCTAAGCAATAAATGTGGCCTGGGGCTACAGACTTCCTATGGAGTGATGTAGTCGGGTGAACCACAGCCAACAGACCTGCTACAGACAGCAAACTAAGCAAGCTACCCAGCTTTTTTTTGCCCTCAGATATTTTCTATAACATTTGATTGATTCAGTAGCAGCACTTCAGCAAGCAAAAAAAGTGAATGCAGGTGTGAATGATGCTAAGCTTGAACGCTTACCAGTAAACCTTCTTTTACCCCGCAACCCTCTTTTAAATGAATGAAGGGTTGTATTTATTGTTATCTATGGCTGTTGCTACAATTTTTAGCAGTACATCATGCTTTCGTCCATGTTTATAGTTAACAGAGTATCATGCCGAGTCAGAAACTACATAATCACATCTATTGGATCTATTACTTAGCACCTCCACATGGTTTGAGGCAATTGTGTGATATGATTTATGCATGCAGTTTACACAACGCTAAATGCCTGATAATAAGCCTCCATTAGTCAAGTCAAGTCAAGTCAAATTTATTTGTATAGCGCTTTTTACAACTGTTGTCGTCACAAAGCAGCTTTACATAATTAGTACTTAATAAAGTACTCCATTACTTGTTAGCTACTTTACTCTTATAGCTCCACTGCCAACCTAAGGATGAAATCCTCTGATACCAAACATGTCTTGAAATCAGAGATCAGAGTAAAGCTGCAGCTAATTCGCAGTGTGAAAATATGTGAATCTGGACTGCAGAACTTGTAGCTGAGATTTTTATCACATTAGTTCATAAAGTACATACATATAAGTGGTGGTTGAGAAAAGTAAATATGAAATATTTCTTTATTATTAATGCATGTCTGAGACTGTAAAACTGCACCTCGTTTTTAAAGCGCAGAAATAATGTAATTTTGTCTCCATGGCGACAGCCGTGTCTCCCTGGACTCCCAAAGTTTGATAGTAGCTACAACTCTACTGAACAAGCACTTTATTTCCAATGGACACGCGCGCACACACACACACACACAGGCTCGGGGTGTGGAGGGTGGTTTTTATATGGTGCTTTTACTTTACTCAGGGGTGTGTGTTCAGCGCCAAAAGAAGCGAGAGGAATTCTGCCAGAGCCCAGAGCTCTGAACGTGATTATAAGCAGGCAACCTTTTCTGTTTTTTTTAACCTTTTTCCATCTGTTGGGACCTTATTTTGTCCAAAGCGAACCGAAATCCAACTATGTGACAAACACCCGCCTGCAAACAGCATCCCCTATCTCCACTATATTGTGTGTTTGATCCAGAATTCACTAATGTCTGAGGGGATCAGGTTCATAGCTCTGATTTTGTGATTTTGCTGAAGGATCACAGCCACATGGTCACATGAGGAAATCATTTCTTATTATTAAAGACAGTTCCAGTATAGCAGGGTATATAAAGTCATGCAGAAATCCCCAAATCTGGAATTTCAATGGAAGTCAGTGTAAAAAGATCTTATTCCAAGTGATTTTGAAGCATTTCTATTGGCCCATGCACCATGGAATTTAATTGACACTGTGTAAAGAACAACTGCCAGATTCAGATTATGTCAAAAAGGGCAAAATAACAAAAATGGAGATCTGGTAATTATAGTCAGACAAGGCAACTAAGGAACTATTTTGCCAGAGATGGACATTTCATTTACATCACCACATGTGAATTGGCCTGTACTAGATTTTGAGTATATGTTTAATACATGTTCCAACACATTCCAACATAATGGTCCTGACTTTCAAGAGAGCTTTTTGGTTTGGAGTTGTCACATCTAGAAACTGAGAATACATACAGTAAATATACACTCACCAAGCACTTTATTAGGAACACTACATTTCTACACCTTCTATGTTATGTTCCACACGTGCACATGTCTGCGTGTGTCTGTGTGTCTATGTGTTGTGTATTAGGAGAGCTGAAACTTGTTTTAGGCCGGAGAGACTTCCCATTACGGAGCTGATGGAGCCACCTGAGGCAGGTTAACCTGTCTGATCTCATGAGGTCAGCAGAGCAGACGGGTCAGAGCCATCCAGAAAAATCTCTAAATTACCTCTTGAGGACCAGCCTGGCTTTTATTTTTCTTATCTTTTATTTGTATTTGTATTTCTCCACTGATTGAGAGACAACAAAGAAATGTGGAGGAGTTCCAGTTTCACAACACATTTTAGATTTTACCTTGAGAGGCGGATGGAAATTGTTGTAACCGTAGTTCATTTCATCACTCGGTATTGAAGCTTGAAGTTGTTTAACTCGGAGCTGTACCTTCTCCCTTTTCTTAATGCAGTAGAAAATGTTTTCTTTTGATTAGTTCTCAGCTACATACCAGTGGACCGTTCTCATCTTCTTTTGGCGGTTTTATTAATTTTGTAAGTAGAAAAAAAAGATTATTTCTATTGCAATTGAAGGATTCTTGAGTTATATGTCTCCCCGAACCATGTCTGACTGCCTTGAGAAATTTGAAGTGTATGTATTCATTCACGGAAGCGATGATTAAACATCATCTCGGCTGCAGCTGCATTCAAAAGGGAATAAGGTTCAGCTTGAGCCACATAATGACATATATATGCAACAGTAACAAACATTGAAAGATCATCAAAGATAAAAGAACAGACTTTTAAGGCTCTTCAATATTGACTGCATCTTAAATTGTTTGCATGCTGTAAAGAAAACTTATGATGAACCTTAAAGGTTTCTGTTTAAAATTGATATGTAAGGAAACAGTAGGCAACATTCAGATTAATTCAGTTCTTACTTTACTCTAAATGCAGATGATCAACCAATTCTTTTTCTTTTTTTAAGATTGGTTCTGGAGCTGCAAGGCTAATAACAAGCAATGGAAGTCTATATCCGACCAATTAGCATTTTGCAAACTGCATGCTTAAATTCACACACTTTATTCAAATTAAATTTAGTAATGATTTACCAAATCAAAATTCACCAAAGAATAGCCCCACCAGGTTGTACAGAGGTCATTGTAGTTACTGAAAAATACACCTTAGTGTGTGATAAGCCTTGCAGTGTTAAGGGGTTAAATGCTGAAAATTTACTACATCCCAGATTTAATTGCTGCTGCTATTAATAGCTGTACAACACGTTTGCCAGTTTTAGATAGCATTGTGTTATACAGTGCTTCTTTACAGCTTTTATTAATATGTGTTTCATGTCAGATGTGGTGACCCACTCTCACAGTTTCAGATCTCTAAAATATATATTTTGGTTTGTTTGTTTTTTCCCATATCGTTTTTGACTAATAAGAATGCTATCATTGATATCTAAAACTAGATTTGTTTACTAGTCATAAAAATAATGTAGCTTTCTGGAATTTTTCTGCAATTATCTACAAAATCCTAGTGTGCTGTTATGGGGTGTTGAGCTTGAAGGCGACGGTAAATGCAGGAATATATGAAAAATAAAGGTAAATAGAACAAACAGAACACAGAGATGCAAACTGAGGAACAAAGCAAAATACTGAAACTACACAGAACAGAACCAACAGGCCAAACAAACATACCAAATACTGAGACTAGCAAAGGAAGCAAACAGACAGAACCAACAGGTTAAGCAAACATAAGTACTGAGACTAACAAACAAAACAAAAAGAAAAGAAACTAAACAAACAGGCCACACCAACATATAGTGCACCGACATGAACATGCACAAGACCAAAAAAAAAAAGGGAGTGCTGAAACAAAGGGGGTATATACAGGATATATACAGAGACTAACAAGGGAAACCTGGAACTAACAAAGGGGTGTGGCTACAGAGGAGGCACAGATGGGAACACTAAGGTACAGGCGGGGCTAGGAATTACTTGGAATGAGCCATGTGCTTAAGGGCACATGGTGAGGCCAAACTAAGGCAGGTGTGATATGTACATATCTTTTATTGGACCTTTTGCTAATAAAAATGCAATTGCATATATGAGAGAATGAGATGTGTAAATCAGGTAAATCAGTGACAGTATATTTACAAAATGACATTAAGGATATGTTGAGTGACTAGTTACTAGTATTATTAATGTTGTCCAGTGAAAAACTGTGCATGGTGTAAAACCATTTGGATAAATTGACCAATAGAAATGCTCTAAATTACTTGGAATAAACTCTTATTTTACATTGACTTTTATTCAAAGTTAAGGACATTTTTGTGCCTTAACTTTGTAAAGTCACCTTTTTAGAGCTTCATGTTTTTATTGGACAGCGACGACAGAGCTGTAGCTCTGATATTATTAATAGTAAAAATATGCTATTAGAAATTAGATTAGAATAGGTTACATACAGAGGTCTTGAATTTGAATTCACCCCGGTAAAAATGCAGTTACAGCTTGTATCTCTGGGGACAATTTAAGCTACAACGACTTGCCATAGAGAACCCCTGACGCTACAGTGATTTAAGTACTTGGTTTACACTGTGCTAAATGACTATGCTAATATGCTTCCATTGCTTTTTAGCTGCATTAGCCTGAGTACTTCAGTGGACAAACTACAGCAGAACCAAACATCGCTTGGCAGATTTGGGGTAAGGGATATGGCATATATAGGTTAAGGAAAGTGGATTTCTGGCCAAGCTGTCTCTTAGAGTTTAAAAGAGGAGACAGTTGTGGCAGGACAGTATGGCTACAAGCACTTTTTTTGTTGTTAGATTTGACTCTGGCGATAACTAGGAGACCAGCATTGTCGTCTTAGAAAAACAAATCACGATTGTGTTTTATTTGGTGTGACAAAGTGGCGGCTCCTTTGATAAGACGCTGCACTTCACGGCGCATTGTTTCATAAGCTCTGCGAAAGCGTTTAAAATAGTGTGGGGATAAAGTGCCAACAGTGATGCGCTTTCTGTGGGGATTACTGACTAACCTGGATTTAATGCTAAGTCAGATGCCAAAAGCTCCATTGAAACGCTGAAAGGAAGGAAGATGCGAATGATCAAAGACACTGACTGGCACACAATATGTCAGTCAACTCAGAACACAGGCTCGCAGGGTTTGGCAGGCTGTGCGATTGGCTCATTCTCTGTCTATCAGGGCATTTTAATCTTTAATTGTCCACATTTAGTGGAATTTTTGTTTCGCTTATTTGTCTGATTAGATAAATGAGTCAGTAATGGCGGCCTCCTGCAGAGCAATCCATCAAATGCTGAGTTTTTCTTTTTTTTGCTCTCCTAGCTGAGGTTATAAATAAACACAATCCGGATATAATGATGGTAATGAGGATAAGAGCTGTTGGTAATAAATATTAAAGAACATTTCTAGTGTGAATAACAATCTTTTATCTACAGGCCTGTTATTCATTTATCTTAAAGGGACCCTATGAGTGGTATAACTACTTGGTTGAGGCAGTTGCACTGGAGCTTATGGTGCAGGGGATGCTGCAGTGAGACCTGGTACCCTAAAATCCTTACTGGTCCCCTCTAGGTCTGGACTGCATCTTAGGAATATGGGAGGGGGGTTGGATTCCTAGAGGCCTTCGCATTGTAGCTTCTGGTGGTGTGAGAATGCAACTGAATATGAACGCAAACACAGACGGTATGCGTCCAGTAGACGGTAAGTTAATAAACTAAGATGCTATAGTAACACTTTACAATAAGGGGACAAGAAATATCACTAATTCATGGCTGAGTAATCATGAATTTATACATGGAAACCATGAATGTGCGTAAGGAAAGCATGTCCTATTTAAAACTATTTAAATGAATGCAGTAATTTAGGTACTAGTATGATCAGGTGACATAAGATGTTCACAATGTTCATACAGGTCTCCACGGTAGTGCTCAGGTAAAAAAGAGAATGGTGAGCCATCACTATATAGAACAAGATTGTCATTACTTCCTTATGAGTAAAAAGCACAGTCCTTACAAGTGTATCATGTTAGTCGAGCCAAGCACATTTGCTTGTGGTTTGTGGGTTATCTCATAGTTAGCCAGTTATCTTGTTACTAGCGCATAAGCTCACGTTAAGCAGGTTATGTTTCAGCTTGTATGTTAGCTTTTAGTTCATGGCCACAGTAAGACAAGTCTCTTACTACTCTGAAACTCTGTGAGGGCAAAGTTGGATACCCATGTCCAATGTGTCACCTTGTTAGGCAGGCTGCTTACTCCGATAGATAAGCGTAATGTTTATATCGTCAAAGAGTGAGACAGTTATGAAATATTCAGTGTTTTAGAAGTTGAACTGAAGCTGTTCCATATTTTCTGAGCAGTATTTGTAGCCTTGTTTTCTGCTAATGATGCCAAGCGTTAGTCTGTAACTATTTTGTATTCTACATAGCAGATTCAAATTAAGAATAGACAGTGTTGTTACTTAGCATTAGCTTTCCACACCTAGCTGATTAGTTTTTGTCAGTCTGGCATTTGGGAATCAAGAGTTCACTCCAAAGATCCATCACACCTGTGCGCAGGTGTTAGTTATGTTGCATTCATGACAACCTGGTAGTCGATTTTTCAAACCCTAGGCTTCCTGCTCCCGTTAAATCAGTCAAGCAACTCCAGCTGTGTGAGGTGGTGAAGATAGAATGCTAAGAGTAAACTAGCACTGGTTTGGCTGCCATGGATGCATGAAAGGCTCATAAAAGAGTTATAATTTAGTTTTTAATAATTTTTAATATAAAGAATTGATGGATGCTATGCAATGCTATATAAGAATTTCACTATGACGGTCACACAAAAATTTACATGAAAGCACAGCCTAGTTAAACATCTTACACAGAATGATCCAAGTTTCCCTCTGCATCAGCGAGGCCACACTCGCTTCATCACACATGTAAAACAGAGAGTCAAAGTCGGCCTAAAAAGGCTTAAGCGCTCTTGTTTTATGGGCACCGTCATGTTTAAGCGATGTCACGGAACTCTGAGTGAAGTCTTGAAACCACCTGAGTCTCTGATTCGGAATTACTAGTCAGCTAAAGCCATTCAAATATAGTTTTCCTAGGGGGGAGGTCAGAAACGGCCCTGTTCCCACTTCATTATGAATACAGCATTATTCCGTGACTGTCTAGACAGAAATGTCTGAAAATGCTTCCTTGATGCAAAAATGCATTGTGTCTTACACTCAGCAAATGCTGAAACCTCTGCCCACCTGGTGGAGCCAGTTCAAAAAGGTAATTAAACTAAATGAAAAGAAATTAAATATAATAAATAAATCAATAAATATTAAGTAAGAATCACTTATCATCTGTCCCATCAATCATAATAGTTTATTATGTATTTGTGTGATGCCAGATGCGTGAAATCGACTCAGTCAGTTCCTATATACTTGGAATCAGAATTGAATCCAACATTTTAGAATTAGTCAGCAGTAATAAGCATTTGTAATGGAGCTGCTTGGCCATAATATTAGCAGTACAGTAGTAACCATAGAATCTTTCTTACACCACAAATGAATTACAGCTAGTTACTGTTAGTTAAACTTTTACTAATGGGTACCAAGTGTTGAAGGATAATAAAATTTGAGATATGAAACCTAGAAGAAAACACTTCATGTGGTAACAAGCAAATGAACTGGGTTTATTATTTAAATAATGTGAATCATATAAACGTTAATTCAAATTATTGATTTGAGTTGAGTTGAATTGTTGGGTTGTTGAAGAATCCGGATTTTAAATCTATTGCTTAAATCTTCTTATCTGAACATTTAATATATTATATATCACTATATATCACTGTCCCACACTTTATTTTCTCACTTTTTGACATAATTTTACTACTTGTTCTTTACATTGCATCACAAAACCATAATGAATGTACTCTGTATGTTTTTATAATGTATGTTTTCATATTGACTTCCAATGCTCTTTTGCAAAAGTAATTTTCCTGATGTCCACTTATAGTCTCTGTTATTTTAAAGAAGCAAAACATTCCAGCCACTGTATGTTACCTGAATTTGACCACTGGTGAGGGGTGTAAATTATCTAGTTGAACGAACTGAAGTGTGGCGTTCATGCGGACCCTTTAAGACTAATGTTAAAGTTAAATTTGGTTTGATTTGTGGGTCAGTCAAAGAGAAATTAAAAAGCATTAAGTAAACCAAAGGTCTCCTCTATAATGTTCATAAAGCTCTTAAACGCTCAAAAACTACATTTCCCAGAAGGCCAAAGGTTCCACTGACCTCCGCAGAGGTTGCTATTAATAGAGAGTTAATAATAAAGCCTTATTATGTGTTCCCACATAAAAACTGGTCCACTTGAATATTAAAATCCTGGTCAAGATTTTTATTTTGTGCCTTGCACAAGGCTTAATCATTATTTCATTAGACTCATAAAGAATTAAGTGGTCTTAAGTGGTATACAGGTAAATAGCCAATTAAGATGACAAGAAAGAGAGCAAATAAGGACCTGGAGAGACATTCAGAAATGCAAGAGCAGCAGGCAGCTCGCGTGTGAAAGAGAAAAAGCTCTTTTTCTTTGGGTAATCACACATAAAGCAGATTGATGTAAAGCTGAATGGTCCTTCATCAGCAGCAGATGACTTCCATTCATACGTCTCAAGTGTGAAAGAGAAATAGCTGGTAAAAAAAAAAAAAAAGAAAAAGAAAAAACTCAGAAACACTCAGGCTAAGTCACTTTGTGAGCGCTAACGCTCGGCTAGCCAATGCAATCAACGTTTCACGGCACATTCGGCCGCAGATATATATTTGGCCATGTTGTTCACCTGGGATGTTATTTAATGCTCCTGTCCGAGGGATTAGTGCATAAAAAGAAATCCAAGGGCAAGGCCAATTGATTAGTCCATTATGGGGTTATTTTGGCAGCGACTGCACAGTGTCTGAGTGCCCGGGGGGTTGGGGGGGGGCTTGCAGACTTTGAATGGACGAGTAAAATTAGAGTCTGAATCAATGGGACCTAGATCACATAAAGAATTCCCCCGTGCCTCCGAGCCCTTCTCCGTTCGCTGCTGTTACAGAGGCCTAGTGTAATGTCTATTATCGCGGCAGCGCAGTCTATTATGCTTACAGCTTCAGAGATGGGAAATGAACTGCCTCGCCGCTGACTGAATTAATGTAGGCCGCATTGTTGACTCCTGTATGAGGTTGGCGAGAAACATGGGTAAAATAATAAAGACAATTTTTGGAACATTTTCCTACTGGAAGGCATGTCGTGTTTGCGATATTAAAATTCAGTGTAATGGTAATGTTCTAAACATAGTGCAGAAAGAGCAGTTGGCTCAGAAGAGACGTCTTCCTTTTGCAGCTGTTAGAAATAAAGCCACATGTTTCTCACCTGCTGTTCAAAGGTGCAGTTAGCTTATTAGTATAAGCTCTTGTTCAAGATACAGGAAGTTTTTTTCCTTAAATGTCTGCCTAATTAAATGGTTCAGATGCCAAAACAGTTATTCAGAGTGGGTTGGTGAGAAACGCTCCATTCTAGGGAAACTTGCCTACCTGGAACAGTTATCATGGTGGTGATAGGGACCACAAATCTGAAGTGTTAATTCCCTGTGAAAACGTATGTCACAGAAAGCTATTACATAAAAAAAAAAATAATAACACACATGTTTGCTGATGTGTGGTGCATTGCTTTATGGTTGCTTTAGGAAAGGTTTTAGCCTACAATGCTCTTCAGATTTAGCACTATTATTTCAATGTCAATATCAATCTCTAATCTGGCAGTAGTTTATTTATTGATTCATTTATTCATCAATAATTGAATGGTAAATAAACAAATCTTTTTACATTGATTTTCTAGTGTGTACCCTCCCCCACCCCCGCCAGGGATATACTAAAGGTACTAAAATATGGAAATATGACATAAGATACAGTGAAACTAGGCTGCGGAATAAACTTTGTAAACTATTTATACAGATCCATTTATACATATGTGGAGTCATCCTCCCCTCACTGTGAACTGGCTGTTTTTGAGCTGAAAGATATGAGCTGTACAGGGTGAGGATAGTAACACTGAAGTAACCTGACCTTAGCATTTATTTGTTTACTGGCTGCCAACAGTCATAAAGTGCTAACATGCAGCAGTGCATGATGCCGGTGTGCATGCGTCCATTACAAACCATGGTTCTGAATTTCTAAATGCAGCACAGGCTCGTCGGTGAGAGACAGACTTTGCATTACATTGCAAATTAATGTTCTTTCTGACTTTAAAACCTAGCTAACGTAACGTTAGCTTGTTTAATCTGTCTTTCTTTCCTCTCCTGGACTTTATTTCTCCCTCCCTCTTGTCGGGTGTGTAGAGATAGGAAGACTGGATTGGATGTCACCATAAACTATATTGCCAAAAGTATTCGCTTGCCTGCCTTCGCACGACTTCTTAATCCATAGGGTTTAATATGATGTCGGGCCACCCTTTGCAGCTATAACAGCTTCAACTCTTCTGAGAAGGCTTTCCACAAAGTTTAGGAGTGTGTTTATGGGAATTTTTGACCATTCTTCCAGAAGCATTTGTGGGGTCAGACACTGATGTTGGATTAATACCTGCGATTTTCTATCGGGTTGCTTTGAGCACTGGTGAGCAGTCATGTTTAAACAGGAAGGGGCCATGCCAAACTGTTCTCACAAAGTTAGGGGCATGTAATTGACCAAAATCTCTTGGTATTCTGAAGCATTAAGGGTTCCATTGACTGGAACTAAGGGGCAGAACCCAACTCCTGAAAAACAAACCCACAGCATAATCCCCCCTCCACCAAACTTTACAATTGGCACATGCAGTCAGTCAAGCACCGTTCTCCTGGCAACCACCAAACCCAGACTCATCCATCGGACTTCCAGAAGCGTGATTCATCACTCCAGAGAACGCTTCTCCAGAGAACGCTTCTTCCCACACGCCATCACACTCATGAACAGCTGAACATTACAACAATACTTTCTGTATACAGTCTACTACATACATACATCCTATCCAGATGCTCTCTCACTCTCCTTTCTCTGT
Source organism: Salminus brasiliensis (assembly GCF_030463535.1). Taxonomy (NCBI): domain Eukaryota; kingdom Metazoa; phylum Chordata; class Actinopteri; order Characiformes; family Bryconidae; genus Salminus; species Salminus brasiliensis. Next base: position 16,337,932 of record NC_132884.1, on the reverse strand, counting down.
ACTGCACTTTATTTATCTGATAGTGTCTCAGAATAATCTGTACTACCGTCTCAACCAGTGACTCCTCTGTTCTCCATATTTATATCTATTTAATCCAGTTTGCACTGTTCTTTACTGCTGCACTTAGCACTTTACTTTAAATATACAACTCTGCACATGTTAAGTTTACAGGTGTGTCTGTGCGTGTATGTCACTGTGTGTGTGTGTTTGTGTGAAGGTTGGGTGTGTTTGTTACTTCTGTAATGTCAGTTATCATGCACTGTGAGCTACTGTAACCAAAAACAAATTCCTTGTATGTTTAAGCATACTTGGCCAATAAAGTCCGATTCTGATTCTGATTCTGATTCTCCACTGCTCTAGAATACAAAGGCGGTGTGCTTTACACTGCTGCACATGGTGATATAAGGTTTGGATGCAGCTGCTCAGCCATGGAAACCCATTCCATGAAGCTCTCTATGCTCTCTGTTCTTGAGCTAATTTGAAGGCCACATGAAGTTTGGAGGTCTGTAGCAACTGACTCTGCAGAAAGTTGGCGACCTCTGCACACATTGTGCCTCAGCATCCGCAGACCCCGCGCTGTCATTTTACGTGGCCTAGCGTTTCACGGATGAGTTGCTGTCATTCTCAATTCGCTTTTACTTTGTTATAATACCTCTGACAGTTGACTGTGGAATATTTAGTAGCGAGTACATTTCACGACTGGACTTGTTGCACAGGTGGCATCCTATCACAGTACCACAGTGGAATTCACTGAGCTTCTAAGAGTGACCCATTCTTTCACACATGTTTGTAGAAGCAGTCTGGGTGCTTGATTTTATACACCTGTGGCCATGGACTTGATTGGAACACCAGAATTCAATGATTTGGATGGGTGAGTGAATACTGTTGGCAATACAATGTATGTCTCTTCTTCCAGTCTCTGCACAATTTTATAAATGCAATTTCATGACATTTTATAAAATTCTAAAGCAGCGGCAGCAGTAACTTTGAGGCGAACTGATGTATGTAGCAGTAACACTGCTTCCACTGAAAGCCAAGTTTTTTTCCTTTCCCTGAAAGTTGCCATTTTGAATATATGAGGTTTTTGCACAGATGATATATGAACAATATACAAAGAAAGCATATACATTCACTGGGGATTTTGGATAGTACATAAATGGCTATACTGTAAATAATTTTACAAATTCAGATAGTGAATAAATGATTATACTGTAAATAACTTTATAAACTTGGATAGTAAATAAATTGCTATATTGTATATATCTTTATAAATGTGAATAGTAAATAAATTGCTATATTGTAAATAACTTTATGAACATAGTAAATAAATTGCTATATTGTAAATAACTTTATAAATGTGGATAGTAAATAAATTGCTATATTGTAAATATCTTTATAAATGTGGATAGTAAATAAATTGCTATATTGTAAATAATGGATAGTAAATAAATGAGTTAATAAATAAATTATTAGTTTCTTTAAAATGAACCTTTTCACATCAAACCACTCAGAATGAGTCTACATCTCATCTCAAGTTATGCAGAAATTCTGAAGAATAAGTTGATTTCCCCTTTTTACTTAAATATATGTGTTTTACTAGTGACACTTATCAACATCTAACAACAAACTCTTGTACAAGACATTTATACATAATATAAAACAGTGTTTTGCCTAGTGTTTCATATTTTGTAACCTTTTTAAAAAACAGACCAGCTAATTTGGTTTAAATGAGGTTATTGGTTGCTAGGTATGCTTTTTTCTTTCTTTTCTTTTTTTTTTGCAATCAAGCCAATAGCTATTAACATGACATGATGCTTAAGGTAAGAACACATACCTGTATCAAAAATGGCTACCTTTACTGTTTCCTGTTACAGAGTGTCCAGGCCGATGCAGGCAGTGCACAGAATTCACGCTAGGGCAAAAAAACGGAGCGCATGAAAGTCTGTATATGAAAACCCGAACACGATTGGGAACTTTCTTTCCCTCCTTTGCGCTGTGACACTAATTTGCTTCCTTTTGCACTTCCAAGGCAATTAGCTTTGAAGCTTTTCAAAAGCTATTCTTGCTCGAGTCGATAGCTAGCGTGGAGAATACGAATTTAAGCAGGTCCACTGGGGGAGGCCAGATAAACATATCAACAGAAGGGGGAATCCGGAGAGAGAATGGAGGCGAGGGAGTGGGAAATAAAATAGAAGTGTGTAAGAAATATAATTACTTTGACTGCTAGACTGTGTGGCTGGCCCTTCATTACTGGGCATCAGTGCCATGCTAATTCACTTCCCGGCGTTTTGCCTGGGAGCCAAGTCACAAGCACCAGACAGCGTAAACAAAAACGCCAGCGCCGGATTGGGCAAAACGCCTCGAAAAAACAAACAAGTCCAAATAGCTGACAGAAACACAGAGGGGGTGGAAACAGGGTTGGGCTGCTATACCTGGAAGAATTTCACAATTTGGCAAAGGCAATCTAACATATGACGACTAGGACTAAGAAACATATCCCAAAACGCAGCGGGCTCAAACTCCATCCCTGAGGGACACCCGCACTCCACAGCTTTGTGGGTTTTTTTGTTGTTTTTTTTTTTTGTCTGGCGCTGTCGCTTCTGACTCAACTCATGGAGGGTTTGATAATTAGCTGATTTGAGTTGAATCAGGTTCAGCAGAGTGCAGAAGAATCCTCTTGAATCTAGACAGTGAAGCATAGAAGGTTTGGTAAGAACACCACTGTGGTGCAGGACCCATTATAGCAGGTTGTGATGTGGAAGTTGTCATGCAGTTGCTTAGGAGATGTTATGGCCCTATAATTGGTGGGAGGTCCATTGGAACTCCAAAGCAGCACTTTCTTTTTTGCAAACTCCATATATATATATATATACACTTTTTCACTATTTTAACTTGGTCCTAGACAGTTCCTGAAATTGTAGTATTCTGCGCTGTCTCCTGACAGTAGCCTATCATTAGGTTTGAAGCTGCCACTGCATCTTTTCAGACCGTTGACCAAACTAGCCTGGAGAAATGGTCATGGACAGTCAGATTGGTAGGGGAAGAAAAGGACTTTTTTACAGTTTTCCTTTCCCAGATAATTTGCTGAGAAAAAATTATTTAGCATGTCACCGCTGTCATATCAAAATGTGTAACATTTTCTTTTCTACCATTTAAATTTAGATTTGAATGTTTTTTGAGCATTTCTTGATAAAGAGACAAACCAAAATAGATCAGAATTGCTTACTTAGCTTAATAAAATGTAATTCCGCTAACACATTTGCAGCTACCTACACTGGCACTTTATAATATACACAAATATTGAATGATGTATTTAATGTACAGCGGCATGTTTAAAAATCTGTTCCTGTGAATAGTTGAGTAAAAGATTACATTTACATTTAAGGCATTTAGCAGAAAAAAGCACAAAAGTGCTTTGCTATTTACCCAAGAAAAACCTCAGCTAGTTTGAATAGTCTAATAATTCAAAGATACCTTTAAGTTTAGACTCTACTAAACACAAGTCAGTATATAAGATGACCAGATTTCCAAAAGGCATGAAGGCAAATATGGCATGCTTTTTAAATATCTTTAGCAGAATAAACTTTTTAACTATTTTTCCATTTAAGCATAACAAAAAAAGCCCTGTGTAAAATTTGGGCACCTTTGGGTAGTATCACAACTTGTAAAAACTTAACTGTAGACATTTATGGATCTTTCAGACCTTGTTTGGGGCATTTTTGCACATTGCTTCATGGCAAAAAGTTTCTTTTACTTACTTTAGTGCTTGCCCCCCCCCATTCTAAAATTGTACAAAACATGATTCTTGCTTAAAATGTTGAAAACTTTTTCCATTTTCCAAGTTCCATCTTCAGCTCGTTACCTTTCAGAGATCTCAACTATTTATAGAAGCAGAAATTTTGATCAAGGGTGCCAAACTTTATTTTTACTCTGTATTCCCTAGATTACCAACAATGTTTCTGGTAAGATAGCACTGCATTGACATAAGCGCTATTAAACTAAAGTGGGTTCTGTTTTATGAAGCATCATTAGTACTAGCTAATGGAACTTGTGGCAGTTCAGATCAAATGTTTGTCATGTTAAAGGGTCTGAATGCAAATACATTGTCACAAACTTCTTAAAGCAGACAGTGTAAAAAGAAAAAAAAAAACTAATGTGGTCACAAGCAAATGTGTGTGGCCTACAAATGCAGTGTTTTCTAAGGTCAGGGACTAATACACAGTAATACTCAATTATAAAGAACTGTTAATTGTTAAGTAAACAACCTGGTTGTTTTAGGTTCTATACAAACACACATTATAACATGGGCATTGTGGTGACTCTATCTTAGTAAGAGAGGATTAGGGATAAAAATTCTATTTTTTTTTTTTATGAAAAAAGGAAGCACTTAAAAATTAGGTCAAATTTTAGAAGTGTACACTGAGAGGGGAAAGGAAACCTCAGGAGAAAATGGACAGGGCCCACACATGCACGAATTTAAAACATTTATTGCAATAGCTGTATACCTGTAGAGCAGTAACAAGGAGTAACTGTTTAAATATCTATGATGGCAAACATCCCTACAACCGACAAACACACGGCCGAAAGCAACTCACACCATCCCTCTGTCTTATTTTCTTTTTTTTTTCCTTTTTTTTCTCTATCTCATATAATGACATAAAACATGGAAGTGCTATACAAAATGAACACTTTCAGCATGTACAAATTAATCATCTTAACCTGAACGAAAACATGGTAAGAAATAATTACGTCTGTTTAAAGCTATTTCTCGTCTCTTAGCATGCTGTTCCATTTGTTTCATTTTGGCTGCCATGCCGTATGAAAAGGAGGAGAAAAGAATGAGTCGAACATTGAGAGAAGGGGGAAAAAAAGAAAAAAAAAGAAAACGAACAAAAACAAATCTGATATTTTTTTTGTTGTGCACATGCTTCTTTGACCATGTGTTCATTCTTCATTTTTCCATTTTTTTTTTTATTTTATGTTTTTTTTTTTTTTTTACTTTGTTCTGTTTGGTCATTTTCTCTTGTGAATTGGAATCTGCCTAACATCAAACATGTTGGGCAATCAGTTGTTGAGAATTTGCGGGTATTTTGCCAGCGACAATTTGCCAGCAACAATTTTGTCGGAACTTGAAGTACAATGCGTAGTTGGTTTTTTTTTTTTTTTTCGTCATGAAGGCACAGTACATGGAAATCCAAAAATACACTCATTTCTCGTTGCAGTGTGTAAAATAACAGGATACGGGATATAAGCAAAGAAATCTTTTTTTTTTTTTAAAGAGGTTGCAAGTACTATTTTCAATTTGAAGCACAGTTTCAATTGAACTTTACAATAAATGACTCATTACTGAAATAAAACATTTAGCCATTTACAAATATATTGCTGTTGAATTGTAACATTGTGTGTTAGGTGTTTTTTTTTCCTCGAGGAAAAGACATCAAGTTTTTCATATCAGTAAGTAGAAATTGAGCGCTTACATCAATAATACAAAATAGTTTTGAAAAAAATATGCTTGCCAGGTCTTGTTGATTAAATGCTGAGTGAAACTGTATGAATCACAGAATGTGGTGTGTTTTTTGTTTTTTCCTTTCTTTTCATTGAAATAGTGGCAGGGAATGTGTGTGTTTATGAGATTCAACTCTTCTTTTCCAGTCGTCTCGTTCTAAAAAGACACGGACAGGAAATATGGCCCCACTCCCCCAACATCCACCCCCCCCCTCCAAAAAAGAACCCAACCCCACTATATGATAAACAATAATAGACAACTGCCATGATCACTGATCTATCCGTGTGATTATTACAAGTACATAAAATTGGTTAGTATTAAGTTATATTTACAAACACGCCAACAATGACAGACTAAACGAGGTATCCACTAACAGTGTATTAGCACAATGCTTTCTCAACTGTGATTTTCCACTTTTCTTGGATGGTGTAGATTAATATAGTCCCAAAACAGCTCAATAACAACCACATCACAATATTTGTATACTGTATATTGGTCAGCCATAATATCTTTTTTTTTAACTGGTATACATAGGGGTAGTCCCACTTCATTTCTCTCTCCTTCTCTCTCTCTTTCAACCTCTCAATCTTATTTGCTTGATCCAACGTTTGCAGTCTCTGTTCTAGATGAAGTTACACACATGTTTTTTTTTCTGTATATGAGAATTTTGCAGCAAATTCCAGACGTTTTTCTTTTTTTTCCTTTTTTTTTTTTCCTCAACATGTCAAGATGGGCATGGACTCCTCAGAATTGCAAATTCTTCAGACATTCCGTGCAAGTTCGGGGTTTGTTTTTCGCATAGTATACTGTATACTGTCCTGCATAAGCGCTTAAAAGTCTAAGTAGTAGTAATCTACTTCCGTACATGTTTACTAATCACATAGCGGTATAGCATCGATCTAACAATAGTTATAATAATAGTAAAAGGACAAAAAGGGACGGAAAAAAGAGAAAAGAGATGGAAGCAAAAGAACAGAAGTGTAGTATAATAATCATAATAATTATAACAATAATTATAATAATAACAACAATAGTGACAATAAGAGTTGTTGGGTGGTTAAACAGGACAACTGCAGAAGCTAGCTCTTAAAGCTGCTGTTCCTTTGGGCTTTCTTGGCCAGAAGCGGTCTGGTAGGATTTCAGGCTGGCCAGAGGAATATCAGCCATGTGACCGCTTCCGTTGGGGCCGAAATGTCCCTCCGAGCTGCCGTAGGCCTTTCTGTCCCCGAATTGCTCCTGACCGCCGCGCTCGCCCTTCCAGCCGCGGCTCAGCGTGTGGCCGTTCAGAAGTTTGTCTTTGGTCCACTCCTTCTGGCCGCCGTAGGAGGATACGGGCGATTTCGGAGACGGATAAGAAGTCAGCCCGGGTGGCATCCAGCAGTTATCCGAGTGGCCCAGCACCAAACACTCCTGCGTGCACATTTCCGTCGCCTCCACCAATCCTCGCGGCCCCAGCGGTCCATCTGTGGAAACAGAGAAATGAAACAAAGGCTGAGAGGAGGCTAATGCGGGTCAGGCAGCAGGGCAGGGAAACTGAGAAATGCTCCACACGGAGTTCAGCTGACCTATCTATGCGCGGTGTTCTTTCATAGCTGCTGTTGTGAGGCTGGACAAGCTTTGCCGAATGTTTTATGTTTGTTTCACTGGAATCTAAAGCTTTCCACCTACTGGACTCTCTGCGCTGTTGTCAACATGTAGCTTGACTTTATTGATATAGCCTGAGGCAACATATAGTACTTTACTATTTGCTGCACTGTCAGTGTACACGGCACTGGTTAAGAGTCTTGATGTGTATGTATAGCTATTTATCCGTGCAGTAAGTCTATATAATAATTCAATACAAAAAAAAAAATGAACCATTAACCATTTCTAAATCTATCCTAGAGGAAGAGCAGTATTTACAGTTACCGTCCAAAGTCTAATTTGATCTACTTAATTACAGAAAATCAGGTGAGTTACTGGTGGAGCTGCTGAACAAATCCATATAGTGACCAAAGAGCACAGAGAAGTCAGCAACCTACCCTGGGCCCTTGAAACTGTGTTCTTCTAACCCACATATCAATACTTGTACTAAACTGTACTGCATTTACGCTCATTTGTTTTATTTGGTTTTGCCAAATAAAAAAGTCAAAAAAGTCAATTCATGTGAAATCTTCTTTTGACACCTTACATGTATTATAATTATAGAGGCGATTCTAAAAACGCTTCCCATTCTTTCTGTTACTGGCTCCATAACTTCTGAATGTGCTTGGACCCCAATAATTAATCATTTGTAATGTAATTTGTGGACGGTGATTCAACCATTATAATAATTACAACAGGCCACAGAAATCAAGGTTTTTATCAGATCGTTCTTTTTTCAGTTTCAGATGAACATGAACCAGAAGCCAGCTGTCTTTTTTGCCAACAATAATAATCATCAGGTTTCTTTTTGAATTAAATACAGAAATTTGAGAATGTTGGAGTGGGAGGTTTGGCAAAACAATGATAGATCTCAATTCTTAGACATGTTCATGGCACAGGGAGTATGCACTGGCACTGTTAAATTTGAAAAACTACCATCAAAAACTTGTCTAAAAACTTCATTATTGTGGTCTTCATTTAAACTTGATGAATATATGATAGATAGATGATGAATCATCTAATTTAACAAGACAAATTATAGTCTTTATACCGAAACATGCAGTTGGTGAGTATCGGTAAGTTTGGACAATATCTACACTCAAGCTGAGAAAAGCATATTGCTTATGACAATAATACAGTTTATTACGATAACTGCAGAGCTATTAGTGCAAGCTATTAAATTAGCCTGCTAGCCAATAAGCATTAAATTTAACACGAGCAAACACTCCACCTGATCTGTCTCAACAACGTGACCTTGCAGACACAGACAAAATGTATATAGTTTCAGATCCACACACTGAGTCACGCTACAACTCAACTGAATCTCTGCCAACATTCACAGCAGTTGCCAAGAAAGAATGTACGGCATGAACAGGTCAATTCAAACATGAGACCCTAACACTTTAAACTGAAGGCTTTTAATTCAGTGATTATTCTGCAGAAATACAAAACATGCCAAGGGCTGAGAGGAGGCTAATCCATGTATAGAAAACGGGCAAGAATGAGAGCAGAGTGCAAGAAAGATTAAGAAATGCTGCAGAGAAGCTCAGTCAACAGAGTTCAAGCCACAAACGGAACCTATAAATGATAGTTTGGCAAAAAGGAAGTCCGTTTTAAAAGCTTAGCCCATCATTTGTGTTGTTGTGCTTGAATGTGTGCTTGAACTGCGGACAGTAGCATCAAAGTGGTTACGACAGTCCACAGAAATCACCAGGTTTACACTTTCCAGGAAAATCACAGAACTACAAATTTACAAAAAATCCTAAAAGCAGTCAATGAACCAAGTTTTGGTTTGGTGTCTAAAGTTTGCTTCTGTCATTTTGCACTGGAGCTACAAAACAAATGTAGCTAACAAGTACAGGGAGCTTGTACCGCTTTTTTGGTATGCAATATTCTCTTGGCCAATGACTGCAGAAAACGTGGGCACTGTAGTTCCATTTCCTTCCGTTCTATAGAAATGAGGCCAGTATTGTCCACCATGTGTTCCCCAAGTATGTGTCTCACAACGTCTTCATTGAGATTACAGTGCAGTCTAAAGGACTAGAAGCAAAGGGTGGTGGATTTTTCCACCGGATACCCAGTTTGTTCAGTGAGTGTTTGTGTGAGCTCTGTTTGCCTACTATGGTCCAGTTTAACCCCAGAGTCAGCAAGCACCGGTGGCTATTCAAAATTCAAAGAAGAAAAATAATGAATTAAAAACGTTATTTGGACTCCAAGATGACAAGACTACAGAGTCCAGCGCGCCTAACTACGCCAACGTCAGCTGGTTGGCTAACAACTAATTAGATCACAATGGCTATTTTACACTAACATCAGCCTGCCATCAGCAGCCAGAGTATGAGAAAGCACAATTGGCCTTGCTGTTCCAGGAGTGGGTTGATGGCACTTCCTCCCCACATCACTCCAGGTGTGATGTTGATCAGCGCAGGCAGACCCTGTAAGCTGTTGAATCAGAGCTGGGGTGCTGCGCTGTCTAGTGATGCTGCATCACCAGCAATGGCTAAAAGAGGGGGTAGCTGACCTCACATGTGCCAGTCATTTGGGGATATTGCTAGTGATAGGGGAAGTTCACGTTGGGTAATTGGCCTTGGAAATTGGGTAAAACCAAAAAAAAACAAACAAACAAAAAAAAAACACAACATGACTGTCAAATGTCTAAACAGTGATAAGAAATGATAAATGGGAGTACTAGCTGATGTGCTACTCCATGTAAACAGAAAGGTCCTGCAGACAGGCTCTAGGCTGTCAATCACTTCATTCCCAAGTGTAATCCCTCCTTCTCACAATGAAGCAAAATAACAATTTTCGGGGGACGTAAAGGGAAATGGAGATGGAAAAAGGGCTGTTTGGTCATTGAAACATATGGGGATGGGCGGAGCTACACATCATAGACCTTTATCACAGTAACTGGGTCATCGTGTCCAGCTTTGAATACCAGTCTGCACACGGGGTTAGGGTTGTAAGAGCTTTAGAGTTTAGGGCTCGGTTTAAGGTTAGTATAAGCTTAAGGGTTGTATCTAGGGTCAGGGTTGGGAGGGCATTACGGTATGAGTTCTTAGAGCCTTGCAGTATATGGCTAGATTCAGGGGTAGGATGTGCTTAAGTCTTGTATATTAGCGTTAGGGTTGGGAGGGCATTCGAGGTTTGAGCTAGGGTTAGGGTTGTGAGAGCTTACACAAACACTGATTCAAACTTGACCTACTTGACCAACATGCTTTCTACAGTCATTGCTCTTGGCCCTTTCAAACCTTATACACCATACGTCATTCTTTAATGAGAAATAACTATAGACTTTGACTTTATAATGCGAACACAGGGCAAATTTGCCGGTACCGGCCTGCAGCAGTATGCACTATGCAAAAAAGGCTCAGCTAATATATGAGCAAAGGCTATCTTGCGTTGGAAAAGTTACTGCAAAACAGACCACCTGTTGACTTTCTTTTCAATTAAACACCTTAGCAGACCTCCAACCAGCCCTGCTGCTCGACTCTGCTGTGTCTTCCTTTCCCCCTTTTCTGCATTTATTCATTCATTCACTTCAGACAACTGATCCGCTCAAATAAAAAATGCAGCCACTCAAGTTTTTGCTTCAACAAAACCTAATTGTGTAAAACAGTGTTGCTTCATTAGAGTGAGTTATTGCAGGATCATGTATTATTCATGGCCAGCCCCAGCCAGCAAGTGTTAATTTATGTTCAGAGAAAACAACAGAGACTTCAGAGAGACCAGCATATTGCTTCATAAAGAGCTGGGTACATTCGCATTAACACATCAAAAGTGAGGGCATTTCCCTTGACATGCACAAACTCTGATCTTCAGTATTAGAGACACTGAGGTTAGACCACTAGGTCCTGCAACCAAATTAAAGCACTAATCAAAACAGAATAATCAAATTTGCAATTTTCCTCTTACGCCAAGCGCAGTCCATCAGCCAGTGTGTTTGCTTCTTTAGTTTGGCTCTGGGGCTGGGTGGATAACTTAGCTGACAAGCAATGGAAGTTCATTAGCAATGGCATTGGGCAAACTGCTACATCATCTAAATCACCACACACTCCAATCAGACTGTTTTGAGGTGTAAAATAGATTTGAATATGTGGTTTCTGACACTTTATGACACACTGTTGTCTATAAACGTGGACAAGATTATGTCAATTAGCCACCCTGAAGCCTGACCATTTTTGCTTGACCTGGCCTTCCCCTGGATCCCCTGTCTGAATAGCAGAGTTGCTCACGGTCTTTAAACGCAGACTGAAGACCCACCTCTTCCGAGAGTACTTGGGCGAATGGAGTGTTGAGTATTATGCTCTCTATACTGACTTTTGTGTTTAGTAGTATCTAATCTTAGAGGAATCTTTTGGATCCTAGTCTATACAAACTAGCTATGGGTATTTTCTGAGTAAACAGTGAAGCACTTTTGTATGTTGCTCTGGATAAGAGCATCTGCTAAATGTCTTACAATGGACAATGTAATTACAGTACGGTATATTAGATACCATCAGCCTCTATATTAGCTCTGTAGCTTTTAGCATGCATTACATGTTAGTTCAATTCACTGTGTAGCTCTTAGCTTATGTTAGATTTACCAACATCAGCCTCGTAGCTTGTGGCTTCCATTTCTTGTTAACTGCATTGACCCCTCAGAAAGCCTTCGGCCTGCTGGCAGGCCCGAAGTGTTATCACACACCTCTGTTCCCAAAGAACAGCCCCACCAGATTGTACAGACATCCCTGTAGTTACTAAGTAATACACACTAGTGTGTTATAAGCCTTGGTGTGTTAAGGGGTTAAGCTGGGAGCTTGTAGCTTACATTATATTTACCTACATTAGCCTCGCAGCTTGCGGCTTCCATTTCTTGTTGGATACATTATGCTGGGAGCTCATGGCATCCATTACTGGTTTTACTTAGCCTTGCAGTACATAGCTTCCATTACTTGTAATCTTCATTAGCTTTGAAGTTCATAGCCTCTATTTCTTGTTAGCTACATTAGGCTGGCAGCTTGTAGCGTCCATTACCTGTTAGCCACGTCAGCAAACTTTAGATACCCAACATGTCTTGGCTAATGAACTGCATTTGGGGTGAGGCAGATATTGGGTGATTTGGTAATTGTATTTTTTTTTTGTTGTTGTTTTTTTTTTTTTTTTGCTGAACTGTTCTTTTGAAAGAACACAGGCCTTCATATTGAAAGTCCCAGATTGATGCCTCTGTATTTTAACACTGCGGTCCCGCTGTGTGTGTTGTGTGCAATCTTTCAGCAGGTGCAGGTTTAGGTCTGGCTGCTAAAGGGGTCGACAGGCTGCGGCTGATAACACACAGAGAGAGAGAGCGAGAGAGAGAGTGTGAACCCTCGCTTTACCACGCTGGAGCACCTCTGCCAAATCCATACAAACCAACACGCTTCAGCACACACTCAAAACTGCAGCGACTCGCAGCCAGTCAGGGCATGAACATGGACCAGAATTGTCTGAGCTTTCCATCAGAAAAGCAGCTTGAGGTGTGTAAAAAAAAAATAATAATAATAAAATAAATAAATAACAATAACAATAACAACAACACTATCACACGTGCACATACACATATTTTATAGGTCTTCCTGGGCACAATCAGCAAAAGTAAGTTTCGATTAAATAGTAAAAAAAAAAATAGGAACTGCATTTCATGAACACCTTGCCAAGTGTGAAGCATGGGGGTGGATCTATCATGCTCAGAATCCACCATGGACTACCTGAGGAGACACAAACTGAAGCTTCTGGAAATGCCCTCAAAGTCTCCTGACCTAAACATCATAGAATGTTTTTTGTGAACAGATCAAGCTGTGCAGCAAGATGACAGAACAACATCTCCGAACTAGAGGTCTTCTGGAAAGAAGAAGAGTGGAAAAAACTTCTAACTACAAGAACTGAAAAGACTTGCAACTGACCAATATAACTACACTGTATGGACAAAAGTATTGGGACACCTGCTCATTCATTGTTTCTTCTGAAATCATTATAATATAAAAAAAAAAAAGTTCCTGCTTTTGTTGGAGTTGAACTGTCTTTACTGTCTAGACAGGAAGGCCTTCTACTAGATTTTGAAGCATCGCTGTGAGAATTTGATTGCATTCGGTGACAAGAGTGTGACGTCAGGATGTTGGATGATCACCACCCCACCACGTCGCAAACGCACCATCCATCATTCCTGAGAACACAGTTGCACTGCTCCACAGCCCAGTGCTGCAAGGCTTTACACCCCTCTTGCCCACGCCTGGCGTGAGGCATGTTGCCCATAGATTCACTGGTTTATGGTCCTATTCTGTTGGCAGTAGTTCTCTTCAGGGACTAGACAAGCTGTGAGTGTGTGCATTTGCTGTGTTACCTGTGTCGGCAATGGGTGCAACTTACAGAAGCTGAATGCGTTCATAAGAAGGGGTGTCCACAATATACCTGCAAACATAAATAGCCCCAACCCTACACATCTTAGCAGTGTATCTTTACAACATGTTTAGTTTAGCTCTTATCTGACTGTTTGATCCAGGAGGAAAACCAACAAAAAATGCATTTCAGTATTGAGGGAGGTTTCCAAACTGCAGTCAGTCCGGATCAATGGGGCAGTTCACTGCATATCAAATTAAAATGCATTGCCAAGCATATTTAAAATTACATTCTGCTCTCTTGTATCACCGTTTCAAAGGGCCTAATCAAATATTGTTCGGTTTAACATAAAAAATATTTCCAATAAAGTGGCACTCAGTGAAACCCTGATGCGGGCTAATATTCCTGGAGCCCAGCTAATGTAATAAAACTGAGACCACTGCAGATTCAGCGCGTCATATTTTGATCTTGAACGAGAGATATAGACAATAAATGGGCTTGGGATTTTAACCCGTGTGCCTTGTCCACGCACTGTCCACATGGAGACAACTAAAAAAGCTCTTCTCTATTTTGTCAAACTGAGGCACGGGATACACTATGCCTAGGACACGGGAAGTGGAAATGCTGAGGGGTGCAACAGCAATCCCTGAGTTCCAGGACTGTGGATAGAAGACTCCAAGATTTCAGCCAGAATGAAACTGATTAAACACCACAAAACTGCAGTAAATACATAAACCCCTTGGTTTCCAACTTTGCATATATAACAATAAGACAATATTTGAGTTTTGACTTGTCAACTGTAATCACTCAATGTCTTTTCATTTTCTTATTGGCTTTACAATAAATGCAGTCTAAAGGAAGCTTTATTTTGATGCTGTTCTCTTACAGCTCAGCGTGGCATCAGATTCAACTCACATTTGACCCCCAAACACTCCAGACTGGACTCAGATTCCAACCCCAAAGACTTGAGATTCAGCTTGAACTTGCATCAAGACTTGAGACTCTTATCAGACTCGAACCCCAGAGACTCAACACTTGACCCCAGAGATATGAGACTTGACTTGGACTTGCACCCAGAAAGTCGACTCAGACTTATACCCCAGAGATTGAAGACTCAACCCTGAAAAGACTAGAGACTCAGCTCGGACTTGTAGCCAGAGACTCTTGACTTAACGCAGACTCAAACCTTAAACACTCTAGACTGAACTTTTCCTTATACCTAAGAGACCAGAGACTCAACTCAGACTGGTAGCCAGAGACACTTGACTTGACTTAGAGAGTTGAGACTTGAAGCTAAGAAACCAGAGACATGATTTAGATTCAAACCCTGGAGACTCGAGAGTTGGCTCAGACTTGCACCCGGAGGCTGGGGACAGCAGTCTGAACCAAATTTATATAGTACCAAATCCATATATCGAAAAAAAATGGTCTCAAACCAAATGCATAAGTTCGATACAAACTAGAAGAGCATGCTAGGATAAACTGATAGGTGTTCAGATGGTGAAGTGCATTCTACAAAGAGCAAGCACTGTGAGCAAAGTGGAGAGGGAGCAGAGTGGTGCTTTAAGGTTGGTGGTTATGGGTGGAAAGTTCAACCCCACATTTCACTTGACACTAAATGGACAGGCAAAAGAAACTACAGCACTGCTTTCTGCACTCATTTATACCAATTCAGCAGAGGCTTTCGGTGTGAGAGCATTAATATATATCTTTAAGCAGAATATATTTAAGGGTGAAATTGTTGGTGTAACAAACAGCCCTCTGGTTTAGATTAGCCACCCTCATTTGTTACTGGTCATCTTGTGACAAGTGGCACATGACAAGCAGATTGGTTTAGAAACCAATAGTTGAGTTTAAGCAACTTGTATAAAGGCCACACGTTGAAGTTTAGTACCTTTTTACAGAGAGACGTGTACCTGAATGTGAAATTGCTGCATAAGCACTTTTTGTTTCTAACTGGCATTTTTTCACTGCTGAAATGTAAATTTTAAACACCAATTAAAAAGCTGTTTGGTGAAGCTTAGCAAGATCATGCTTCCCTACTTGCACGTGTATCTGCATTGTGGCAATTTTTAGTTTTTCATAGCTCTGAAACTTTTCAAATAAGCAATTACTCAACCAGTAATAGCGCTTAGATCAGGCCCAAAAAAATAAATAAATAAATAAATAATAAAAAAAATAAAATCGAGCCAGACCCAACCTGAGCCCGTGCAACATTCTGTCCGTGCCCAACCCGACCCGCCACATAAACTGTCCTTATAAGACTGATTTAAACCCGCCATTTAAGTTAAGTAAAAATAATTAAGGTTAAGTAAAACCTTAACACATAGCTTTTTACCAACAATTCTGAGTTGTTTGAATAAGTGAAATCTGTTTAGAATGATGCTAATAAAACAGTGTAACACTGAAGAAGCAAATACCTGTTTTTAAAACTGTCGATTAAGAACTCCAAATGAATAAAACAACATTGCCAGCAATGATCCACAGGCCTAAACATTGGCAAATTAGACTACAAGATGATATTTGAATGACTTTCATCTACTCTTAATATCGAATATTAATAATCTTAATAATCTTAAAAATAATTTTTCAGAATTTAACAAGGTTTAGGAATATAAAACACTTTCTGAACAAACATTTTTACATTAAGCATATAGCCTCAGTGCAAACACAGAAAACAGGAATACGACTATGCATTGCACAATCGTTAAACTGCAATAGGCCAACAACAATATCATACTGTGCATGTAAAATAAACCAAGATAACATTGGATATTCTTTAAATACTAAAGGCCTATAATAGCCTGTTAACTGGCTATATACAGCGCTGCAGGTCAAGTGTAATGTGGACAGGTGGAGGAGCTCATGTGTGCCTTTTTAGGATCACAGTGTGATTTGTTACCTTGTTATATTGTAATCATCACTGCATAGCTATAAAATTTAGAAATAGCATTAAAAAAATAATATAAAAAAATAATAACTGTCAGACAGTTTTCTTGGGCTCAGGCAGAGAATCTAAACTCTAACCAGTAAATGCTGTTCTTTTAATGTGCAGTTAAACTTTATTATTTTTTGGGGGGGTATTGTTTTATGGTGAGTGCTTGGTGAGATTCTGACTCTAACTCTTAACCCTGGTAATGGGAGCCCAGTGCACTTCCACTACACCACCACAGCTATGAGAGGTGGCTGTATAAACACTGTTGATAAGCAATATAGAAAAAGGGCGGGAAAACAAACAAAGGAAGTGGTGTTTACTCAAACAAAAGACGATGCAACTCAATTTATCCAGCCACGGCTTACAACAAACGCTTTTCTTTTAACTTCAGCTTTTCTTTACTGTTCACAACTCAAACTCTTCTCTTTTTGAACTTCAGCTTTTTTCAATGCTCACAACTTAAACCCACTGTTACCATTCACCCCTCTACAAAGGTGCAACGGGGAATTGTGTTTGGCTGGGTGTATTTATACCGTGCCACACAGGTGGGTCTGGTCAGCATTGATTACCGCTGGGGATTCTGGGGCTTGGAGTTCTTTGCTCCAGCTCCACCAGCTTTCATACTTTGCTGGCCAGGCCCCCTGCTGGTGGCTGACAGTACACACTGCCTGCTCATATATATATATATATATATATATATATATATATATATATATATATATATATGTATATATATATATATATATATATATATATATATATATATATATATATATCAGGATTTAGAGCCATAAATCCTGTGTTTAAGTTGATATGTGTACTCAGTATCAGCAGATGCTAGAAAACTGGTATCGGAAATGAAAAAGTAGTATCGATGCATCCCTAATTATTACATAAATAGTTCAGGAATGGCAATGATAGACTTGATAATGTAGACTTGATAATGGTTTAGAGGCTTTACAAAGGAGTCTAAATCTTTGTGTAATTTGAGGTGGAATTTCTTGTCCAGACAAAGGGAAAAAAAAACGTATGGAACAAATGCCAAAGCAGCATGTACATACTCCTGGTACACTGAACAGAAACACAATGACATCGTAAGGCCAGTAACACTGCACAATGTCACCTGAAATGAAAGATCAGTTTCTCCATGAAAAAAAAACACAACTTCTTTGCAAACTCACAGCGTTCTGCGCTGTGTGTTTTTATCTGCAGGGCTTTACTACTGAAATTACTTCCATATATTACACATCTTTTGACAGATAGATATTCCTCTGCAGACTCCATTTGCCACTGCCAATGTCAGAAAGCTATGGGTTTCTATGTTGTACATATCAAATACACTGCTACTGTCTACATGGAGGCAGCGTTAGCGTATATGGAGTGTAATATTAAAGGTAACGTTTCTAATCCGGGCTACATGTCACTTCCTTACCTCAGCTATAGTCTCTCTTATTCATCACTAAATAGTAATGTGTAAACCATATGCTTCAATCATCACACACTCGCCTAAGGGTTGTAAATCCTTTAGAAGGCTCAAATGAACAGGCCTTTAAGACTGATTAGTAAAAATGAGCGACATGCCTTGTTCAAAAAGCAGTCCATGGTAAAGTGCTCAGTGGAAATGGGCAGGGCTAAACTGTTGTAGACTAAAAAAGTTCATGTGATATATGTAAATATCCAGGTTTCAAAACTGTCCAGGTTTTTAAACTGTTCAGCACATCCAACAATAAAGGCAGCACCACACTTCTTTTATACAGTGATAGATAGAACCAACAGCACACAGAAAGCTACTGCAGTCTCACCATGACCCACATGGACATGCACACAGGGTAGCGACTCTAAGGGCAGATTTAAAGGGGTGTAGCTGACGCTCTTATCCAGACCGTCTTACAAGGTGACCCTCTATATTACAGAGGTGGGACAGGGTAGTCTCAGGGCACAAGGGCGGTTACTGACGTAGCGCAGCATAGTCATCCAGACTGGGAATCGAACCCCAGTCTCTTGCAAGGTGTTATCAATTGCACCATACCACCCATACATGCCAAGCTCCTCATCACTATAACAGTGTGTATGGCTTGCTAGCTCTCAGTAGAGTACGCTGTGCCATTGCACTGCAGACTCGATCTCTCTCTCCCCGAGCTTGAGCTAATACAGTATCAGAACAGCCCTTAAGATGGCATCAGAGATTTCTCTCAGATACAGCAGCGAGTGTAAACTGACAAGAGCATGTTGAAAACAGAGGGGACGACTGAAGGAATTGCCTGTGAGACAGATAAGACTTGTTCGGGGCTGCTAGCGAACGCTTCACTCTGATGAAGGAGTTGTTGGATTGTTTCGGTTAATCTGTTCCCTGGACGATCGCCTCATTTCTCCCTGATCAGACTAATAACACACACCATTTAGTCCTCCAACATCCCACAATCCCTCATTCCTCATCAGGACTGCTACTGAATGGACTGCTGCATTAGCATTCTGCTCTCTCTCTCTCTCTCTCTCTCTCTCTCTCTCTGCATGTCTCTCTCTTTCTTTCTGTCTTTCCTGTCCCACTCTCTTTCTCTTTTGTATTCTCTCTTGCTCTCCTTCATTCCTCTATTTCCCTCTTTCCTTTTTTCCCCACCATTTCCTCCTTTTTTCCTCTTGATCTCTTTTTATTCTCTCCTATTTCTCTCCTTTGTTCCTGTTTCTCTTCTCTCTTGCTCCATCTCTGAGTTTCATTCAATTCAACATTGCCTTATTGGCATAAGAAATATAAGCTCTTGCACTATTTGGCCAGCTCTGCTTAATTCGGTGGTTAGTTGTGTTGTATTCCCTTCCTCCCTAATTTTTCATTACATGAAAGGGTGAGGGTTGACACATGCACACCCAGTCACTGCCTCTTTTCGACCTGCCAGGCAACCAACGTGCTCCGGGTACCCAGCCCTGGCTAGCGGGCACCAGTGCCGGCCAGCATTACACTGAAGTGATGTGGGGCGTGAGAGTCAGCCCACCCTGGAGAGAGCGAGGCCAATTGTGCTCTCTGGGGCTGTGGATGCTGATGGCAGGCAGCATGATCTGGGATTTGAACCAGGGGCCTAAGTCAGCTGGACCATTCAAAGCCCTTTTGCTGAGTCTGACAGCATGAACTGTAATTGGACACTATTACTGCATTTGATCTGCGTATGTCTTTAAGAAGTGTGACAATTTTTTCTATATCGGCCACTTCTACCCTGAAGGAGGTTATGGATTCTTGACCTGAATGGATACACAATAAACACAGCTTTTTCGCATTCACCATTTCTGTCGTTCACACTCAGACAGACTGAATGAAGCAAGAGCAGGATGGTAGGATATCCAGCATCTATTACAGTGTGACGGAGCCCAGTAAGCTAGATCTTCCCTATTTACCTTTCCTCTGTGCTCCCTTCTGTTTCTCTTTCACTTCGTCCTTTTCTGCTCGGGTCTTTGTCTTTTCTGGAAGCGTTTTATTTATTCCTCTAGATGCAGTTAAACTGCTGTAACTGTTGTATTTGGCTCTGCTTTAATAAGACCACCTGCCCAACCCCCACAACCTCGCCACACTTGGTCTAAGGCTGAAAGTTAAAGGAAAGCTTTGGAGAGTTTTCTGATTGCTCGGACTGAGGATGAGGATGATTACCACCCCCCTCCTCTCCCCTCCCCTCCCCTCGCTGCGGTCACGGCCGAGTCCCTATCAGTCCTGATAATGGGCTGCGGGAACGGCACGCAGCACGGCATTATGGGACTGACACCGGGAATCATGGGGGATGAATTAGAGGCTGAATCGCGGTGACAGGAAAATGAATTTTACAAATGAGATCGGAAAGAGAGATGGTGGTGGACGATGGGGGAAGAGGGGAAAAGAGAGAGAGAGAGAGAGAGAGAGAGAGAGAGAGATGTGGGAAGAACAGAGAAGGGGGAGCCAGAAGCCAGGGCAATTGAAAGAGAAGGAGACAGAGAATGGGAGAATGGGAGTGAAAGACAGAGGGAGGAGAAAAAGAGGCAGAAAATGTGTGTGTGTGTGTGTGTGTATGTGTGTGTGTGTGTGAGAGAGAGTGTGAACTTGCCCTACACTTTCCCTTGTAACAGCACATTACTTGTGGGAGAGCTTTCAAACCGCAGTAACGTTACGGTGAATTTGAAGGGATTTTCGATTTGGGACGGCCGACCCAGGCTCACCATAAGAGAGGGAGGAACAGAGGAAAAGAAGAGGTAAAAAAGGTCCTCTTTTCACTGAAGAACACAATTTCACCCCCGGAATGTGGAGTGCAAATACATTTTCTTCATTTGAATGGCCTCTTCCTCATCTGAATACATTCCCTACTTCTGAAAGGATATTTTTCCCAGCCTGTCTGAGCTGGCCTTCCTGAATCAGCATCGGAATCATTAAAATCTCAACAGAATGAAGGTTTTTCTCATATTTATTCATTTGTAGTTATTTTTAAGAAGGCTCGGACCCTCACCTCAAGCCATGTCTTTATATTTATTTGGGGTGTCAAATGCAGTGAAACTATCTGCATCTGTATCAGTTCAGTGCTCCAAACAACTGTCTGTGTTTGGATTTCATGTATTCAAATGCCTTTTAATACTAAAGTCTGAAAAATCCTTTTGTAGACTTTGTCTGATCCCCACTTGTAGCTATTATCTAGTGAGCTCAGTATATTTACTGCAGCTACGGTTAAGTAGCTCAAGACTAGGCTGCTCTGGAAACCAACCAAAGTCATTGTTATATTTTCTTCTAATATTTCTCTGACAGCTTTTAGCATCATATTTACTGTTATGAAAAACATACTTTTTCAGCGCATACAGTACATGTGGGTAACTGGAGCGCCTACCAACCCTCAAGCTGTGAAGAAGACTGCCCTGAATTTAGACCTCGGCAACTCACAAAAACTGACATTCAACAAGCCATTCAGATTTGGCTGCTCTTCCTAGACCGAAGCCATATAGGTGCTGACCCTTTAACATTATCACAAAGTTAACACTAGGGCTTTGGTTCTGCTTCCTGGTTAAGATTTTGCTCTGTCAAGTTTACAAAATTCACATGCTAACATGTACAAGCAACCCCTTACTACCAGGCTAACGGAAACTAGCAACATCTTCGCGGGGCTGACACATAAATAAAAGCTACATTTAAGGAGTGCTGTATTAAGCCACACCCCTATCCTGCCGCCTCTTCTGAGACAGCCAATGAGAGCAGTGATCATTAATGTACAAAATTAAAAATACAAAAATATGATGTGTTACTAGGTTTCCACTCTTCACTGTTGTCTTTCAGAAAACACAGGGAACTCAACTAAATTGGGAATAGAATTTGATATGCAGTGATTATAGTTCTCTAAATCTCTTCAGAAAAGTGACCTTGAGTGTCTTGACAGCTTAGTGTTAGCTGTAGTGTGTTGGCTTGCTAAAGGGAGTCCACCGTTTAGCGACAAAGAGTGTTACATATGTTTATGTAGTTTTGCACATCTGTATGCATGTTTAATAGGTACAGTATGTCCCTTCTGCATATGTGGACGTAAAGGTGTGCACGTGGGTGTGCGAGTGTGGGCAATAAATATGAAATTCCTCAATAAATAAATATATAAAATCGGACAATAGGCTCATTATCTCAGTCTGTGTGCACGGGACTTGCTCCAGATCCGACGTTTTCGTGTTCTGGTCTTGAAAGGCCTGTATGTGTGTGTGCGAGCACGTGTGTGAGTGCACAGTGGTATTAGTCATTTTCAACCAGAACCATTCGATCATTTGCTTCGGCCCTATTTTCTGCTTTGCCTCTTCCGTAATGATACCATTTCTATCAGCGAGTGAGATTGATTGGGCTGAATGACCTCGCAGTCCTGCCACGTTAACTAAATTACCCCGGCTCTAAAGTGTCCCCCAGCCCACTTCATTTCTGATTTTCTATTCCGCTGACAGGGCCGCGTCTGCCATTAACATGCAGATTGGAGCTCCAGGAGACACGTTTTTGAACAGGCATTCGCACAGGCAGCCCTTATCATCCATCACTTCGCAATGAGGCCCAAAACAATGCCTGATTGGGACTAGTTTTGAACCAAAGAACAGAAGCTCTCACTGTATCTTTTAGAGCACGGCAGATGATGCTGAATATGGCTTTGTCTTGGGAAACGAACTAATCTAAACACACTGAAAAACGTTAACAGCGGAAAAAGCCTGATCTGTTCAAGTTCATACTGCAATGGGACAACAGCTACTTGTGCCCACACACCCTGAATGGTTGGACGACTGGAGACTGACAGTTTTCCACAAGGGGGTGCTATTACCTGGTTACACCTGCCATTAACTAGCAGCTCAAATGATCCGATCGTAAGTGATCAGCCCCAGGAACAAGTGTGGACGATATACACTATATGGACAAAAGTATTGGGACATCTGCTCGTTCATTGTTTCTGCTGGAATCAAGGGTATTAAAATAAGGGATTATCTTGCTTTTGTTGGAGTACTGTCTCTACTGTCCAGGGAAGAAGGCTTTATACTAGATTTTTGGGAGGAATATTGCTGTGGGGATTTGAATGCATTCAGCAACAAGAGCCTTAGTGAGGTCAGGATGTTCCCAACTCATCCCAAAAGTATTGACTGAAGCACCATCCATTATTGCAGAGAACACAGTTCCACTGCTCCACACATCAGTGCTGGAGGGTTTTACACCCCTCTAGCCCATGCCTGGCATTGGTCATGCATGGTGCCAATAGGTTAATGTGTATCTGCTCCAGAGAGTCCTATTTTATTGGCAATATTTCTGTACAGGGACTAGACGGGAAGCAGTGTGTGTGTTTATTTGCACATCTGTGTCAGTAATGGGTGCATTTGTAGTAAACACATGTCCGAGGCTAGGCTAGGCTAAGGGATAATGGCGATTCAGGAGGCTAGTCGAACTCAGAACCTGTGCAAAGACAACTGAAAGACTCCCATCTGTTTACAAGGCTAATTTGCCAAATATTTGCAAGGCGCTTCACGCCCCAGGCATGCAGCCATAGAAATCTGTAGAGTCCTGGGCTGTCAGAGCCCAGTGAACACAGCCTCTTTTGGAACGCGAGCAAGAATTCATGGGACATTTCAGTGTTATTCAGGTTTTTTTTATGCAACAGGAGCCCAACAGGTACTCCATCACAGATCATGGATCTTTCAGTTGTCTTGGTTCTGCCTATAAGCCTTACCTTTACTAAAGAACAGTTGAAGGAGCCTTTTCCGATAAGGGCTGCCCACATGATCAGCAAAGTGCTGTTTTATGCTAACCAGATTTGTTCCTCATGCATTTGAAAAGTGAAACTTTCAAAAGTATGCGAGGTGTCCTCGAACGTTTGACATGCGGTGTACCAAACCCAAGCTATGCATGGAGTCACTCTGACAGGTTGTTTAATTGATTGAAGCGATTCTCCCATAGAAACACGCAGCAGCGCATTGAAACCATTGGTGCTCGGATAACGTATTGCTGAATCTATTAGTTCAGATGCTAAGACGGCATGACTAAAGCGGCCTTATTTTTACAGCCCAAAAGAGCTTTAGAAGAAGATTATCATATCTGAGAAAAATGATTCGCACTTCATTTCAGGGAACATGTATAGCTGCTCCGCGATCAAAGGTTACATCTTAGGTTGGATTTGAATTGAAAGTTATAAAATTACTTTTCGCTCCACTACTGCGCCACTGTAAAGGTCAAGGCATCCAAGGTGAATTCAATCAGGACCGCAAAACAGTGTACACCTTCAACCTCGATTTAAGGAGCGCACAGAAGAGAAGAAGGAGATCAGTTTAAAGGAAACACTCTCCAGCACTCCTATATGTATTTCTCCACCCTCCTCCTCCTCCTCCTCCATATACAGTATATCGTGTTTACAAGTATGCGCTGTGAATGATTTATTCCTTCATGAATAAGCCCCATTCACCAGCGCAGTGACCTACATAAAGTCAACTCTATCGTCCTCGTCAGAGAAAAATACAAGGCTTTTGTTGTGTAAAATACAGTGTTGTTCTGTATTTTAGCTTTGGCCATCCATCCTTTTATTCGGAGCCACTCGCTTCCCGCCTGTGCCGCTGTTGAATATGAATGAGTCCGGAGCTTTGCTGTTGCTGCTGCTTGAGTTTCGGATGATAACCACGGCTACGGTGCGCACAGAAAAAAAAAAAAAATAAATAAAAAAACAGGAACTATCACATCATCACAGTTCTATGGAGTTTGACACCTCCTCATTCATACAGCAGCTTCCCTCTGAAAGGGAAATCAGATAACGCGAGCTAAACACACACCGAAAAACTTTTTAGCAACCATGACATCAATTACAGAGATATTTCGGGAAGGAAAATCTAATTTACTCAATCTTCCCCCTTTCCCCAGCCATGACATTGGAGGTGTCTGAAGTTCACTTCTCTAGATTTGCACTGGAGCGATGAGGCTGCTGTAGCGCAGTGGTGCATAGTTACCCTAACTCAGAGAGCCAGATATACGAACCTCTGTATGTGTAAAAGGCATAAGAATGATTTAAAAACCCTTCCTGTTCTCTTTCCTGTTTTTGCAGATCTGGTAATCATATGGATCCACCTGCGATTAAGCTCCGCCCATATTATGTGAGGTCATGAACTACAAACCACGCACAATAAAATGCTACAAAAATACTACTTACACCAATCAGCCATTACATTAACACAGGTGAAGTGATAAACATTGATGATCTTAAGCTACAGTGGCATCTGTCAAGGGGTGGGATATATTAGGCAGCAAGTGAACGGTCAGTTTTTGAGGGTGATGTTTTACACATCACCTTCGAGAACTGATTGTTGACTGTTGACGGGCAAGCATAAGAATCTGAGACATAAGTCATCAGGCAGGTATTGTGGGGTGTTCCCGGTATGCAGCGGTCAGTACCAACCAACAGTGCTCCAAGAAAGACAATGGATTAACCGATGACAGGGTCATGGGCCCCCAAGGCTCATTGATGCGATCATTAGAGGCCCCACCTCATGACTTACAGTGCTTACAGGATATGCTGATTGGTACGCCTTGGTGCCAGATACTGTAGGACACTTTTGTGGAGTCCATGCCATGTCTCAAATGCTCAGATTTGTTGTTACTCAATATTTGGCAAGGGGTATTGATGTTATGGCTGATCGGTGTAGCTTGCAAGGAAGTAATATATGGCAGTTATTAGCACTTCTGTGAACAATTTGACTGACTTCTATTTCCATATTTTTCTGTTGTGCTATCCACACTCGATCAGGGTAGGTTTTCAGTTTTCCTTGCCATTGGATTGCTGAGCTGGGTCTCTGAGCTGGAACCCTGAACTTAAACCACAGCAGAAAAAGAGTAAGCACATCATGTGACACATCATTCGAATAATGTTCCATGTCCATGGTGTGGGGGGTCTTGTACAAATACAGTAGGAGAAGCATCCTGAAGCCATTCACATGTATGTCCATCTGAATGACTGACTCCACTTAGGTTTAAAAGAAACCTAGGGCAGCACTGTATTTTGAAGGTCTACTGTAGATGCCTTCTAGATGTCTTGTCCCTTTATTCTCCCTCTTAGTCCTGGTTAGTGTCCATAGATGTGACTTACAGGTCACAGTATCAGCACTGAACTGTAATCATGCACTACGTCTTGATGAATGAGCTGCATGTTTCATATACACTGTGTCATTTTCATTTCTGTTCGGTCATTTTCCACTATACTCAAGTGCTCCCAGGGGCATGAGGAGGCGGAGCCTGCTACTGTCAGTGTGCCATTTACGCTGAAAGTGACCGATCACATCATCTCTGTGGACCAAGGCCAGTGACTGCTTAGTTGAACAGTCTTTACTGTACATGTCTATCTGACTACAGCTCTAACTTTCTGCATTTACGCAATATTCTTAGGTATGGTTGGGCTTTGGGTATCTCTGGCCAAAGTGGTGGACTCAATGCAGTGCTGAGAATGACCCACCACCTGAATAAGGCGGCCCAAATGTGGGGTCCTGACCATTGAAGAGCAGGGTGAAAGGAGGCTAGCAAAGTATGCAGAAAAACAGATGGACTATAATCTGTACTTACAGAACGACAAAGTGCTCCTATATGGTAAGCAGAGCTGATAAAACTGGGCCGAGTTTATTGCATACCATGGGTGGTCCTAATATTCTGACATGACTGTGTGTATGGTAAGTGTTCTAAAACTGGCTAAGGTCTCAGTTTGCTCGCAAAACAGCCTCAACTGTTTCCACAGGATTTTTCAGGAGCATCTTCAAGCTCCTCAATCTCCCTTTCTACACTGACCACTGCATACCAGAAACACCCCACAACACCTGCCTGATGTTTTGGAGCTGTTCTGACCCAGTCGTCTAGCCATCACAATCTGTCTCTTTTCAGAAGTGGCTCAGATTATGCTTACCCATTTTTCTGCTTTTAGCACGTCACTGTCAAGAACTGACTCTTCACTTGCTGCCTAACATAGTCACCCCTTGACAAATGCTATAGATGCTCACTTCACCTGTGAGTGGTGCTAATGTTATGGCTGATTGGTGTCTGTATGTTTTACCAGCAGTTCAGCTTCCCTTGCTGACCTCCAGTCAGTGTGAACACATCACACACACATCAGCACCTCTCAGCTCACGTCACACACGTTGAACTCGCACTCGGCTCACGTCACACACTAGCGTCAACTTGCAAGACAACGGCTGAGTAGAGGAGAGAGAGAGTGTATGTGTGTGGTCAGAGTTGGTTACAGCTGCAGCCCTGTAGATGCTGTGCTTTTTATTTTTGTACTTTTTCTAATGAATGGATTATATAGTATCGTTGCTTTTGTGTATGAGACTAAATGACTTCAACTTTATGTACATAAAATTACATTTATTATTTTATTTATTTCTATTTATGGGTTTAGTACTTAGTACATAGGTATATAAATAAGAATATAGAGATGTTGTCATGGCTTGTACGGCTAGACCAAGAGGGATGAACACTTGCAGAGATGGATACAAAGCAAGCGGGTTTATTAAACAAAACGAGGGATATGAAAAACGTGAGCAGCAACTAGAGGTAAAACAAGAAACAGAACCTGAACGTGACTAACAAAATGGCGAATACAACAAACCTGGGACTGGAAGCAGCCGGGAGCAGAGCTAGCGTTAAAGGAAAACAAAGAGGGAACAGAAAGAGGGAACCTGAAAGAAACCCTACAGGCAGAGCCTGGGCTACAGGGGCATTAAAGTAAACAGAGGCTAGACCCGCACTGTATAAACAAAAGAGGGGTAGCTGGTGAACCAGCCGCTAGACCAAACGGCGAGGCCGACCTAACCTGAATATCACCGTGCCGCCGTGAACGTGGGTCGCCTTGCTTGAACATGGATCGCCTGGAAACCTGGACAGGAAGCGAGCGTGCCTCGGTTGCCACGAGAGTTGATGGGAGACCTACTCCTGATCGTGAGTCGAGAACCAGAGCTGACCTGAACACACCGGTAACGCGCGAGGAACCTCAGGGCGTCATAGAGATTCAAGATGAGTCAGTTCTCGTCAGAGAATCAAGGGGTTGAAGCTCCTTAAGTACCCCCAGTCCCAGGTGAAACACATGAGCAATGAATCAACATACATGAACACAAATGAACAGAAACAAACCGGAAGTCCTTATTTGGACCTGTGGGTGGCGGCTCAGCATCACCCCGGGGGAGGGCAGTGCCTGACAGTTGTCCAATTTCTTTATTTACCCCTCATAATTGTTTTATTTTTATATTTGACAGTTTAATAAAATTTTACTAATGAAGCTGTGTCAGCTCACTGTGATGGCTTTTAAAATTATTAACCAAAGAAACAGCAGCCTAAAAAATTACTATTAAAATTAAAATGAATTTACTGATTGCTTGTTTCGACCAGACAATTAGACAAATCTGATCTCCGCCAATTTCAAATGTGCACCCCTGATATTATACACAAACAAAAAGATCTTACAGTGTGTTGTTGGTAACAGTACAGCATTGTGGTAAACAGGGGGTATGTTCTCAAGAATTTGACACAAAGATTCACAAAGAAGGAAAAGAAAATATTGATTGCATCATTATTGTCATCATATCTATGTATATTGCTGTTACACTATGAGAATGTCAGGCTCAGGCAGTGTAAACCCTGGTGAAGAAAGTTAACTGTAAACACAGGTACAAGGTAAAAGCTTTGCCCTTTTAGATGCGGATATTACTCTCTGGTCTTGTAAATATTCCACTCACAGTGCTGATACTAATCAGAAGAGAGTGATCCAACAGCACAGACATCCCCACCACCCCCACCTATACCAGCACTAACTACAGAAATAACAGTTGGATTAGTCAAACTTTTGTATAGGGCCCTTCTCAGACTGAGGGGCAGAACCAAGTTCTTGACATTCGCACATACCTCTATTACAAACACGGTTCTTTATGGAACTCAACTGGGCTCTTCTTTAGCAATGTTTCTCAACCCTGGTCCTGGAAGAGTGCTTTCCCTGCCCCTGAACGAATCAGCTCATTAACAAGCCCTTTCAGAGTTGCAGGGGGTGTGCTAGGGCAGAGAAACCTCTAAAATGTGCAGGGGGGTGTGCCGCCAGGACCAGGGTTGAGTTTTTACATGTTTTATATTATATATATGTTTGTTTGTTTTTCTTAGTTTATTACAAATAGAATTGGACGCTCCAGAGCAGTCACACATCACCCTGAGGTCACCATATCCAATTAAACCAGCATTGGGCTGTGGAGCGGTAAGGCTGCATTCTCTGGAGAGATGGAGCGCCATCTAATACCTGTAGGATGAGTCAGAGTGACGTTTGTGATCCAGAACTAATCATCCAACATCAGTGCCTGATCAATTAATTCCTCACAGCCATGTTCTAACGTGTAGCGTAAACCCTTCCCAGAAGAATAGGCAGTTACAGCAGTGGAGGATGATCAAAATCCATACTAAAGTCCTTGATTTCAGAAGAAATGTTGGAATATACATAGTGGACAATATAATACTAAGACTGGGGAATAGTGTTGAAGGGGGAAAAAACTACATTCAGGCAAACCGACAGATAGATATGCAGAGAGACAGAGAAATAGACAGATGGACAGAGAGATAGACAGGAGAAATACACAGTTAACAACCTGACGTCACACAGAGCGAGTGCGTGCTATTTCAGGCTGATCTGTTTCAGAATCAGATTGGATTCATTCTTGATTCCAATCCGGAATTTTCTGCTGATGTCAATAACGATATACCATCTCTAATATTCATGCATATATCATCACTGTCACAACAAGACCCTGGTTCTCCAAAAGGTAACTTATATTGGGAAGGAAATACATTCTTAACTCTCCATGTAAATCAATGTAACACAATTTTACTCCAGGTCATTTCAGGCCTGTTCTGTTGCTCCATTTATGTATGTTCATATAGCGTTATGAGCCGCTGACATTGGCACATGGTGGTTTGTACATAGGGATTCTAATGACTGCAGTCAGTTATTTTAAGCCCTTAAACAGCATATGGCCTGCCAGGAGACCAAAAGCGTTACTACAAACTTCTATTACCAGAGAACAGCCCTTTAGTTACTGAGTAATACACCTTAGTGTACTAAGCCTTGGAGTGTTGAGGGGTAATGTTGCACCTATTGCCTAATGTCAGCACTGAGCTGTGCTCTACGGAATGATGGAGCTCCATCCAATACTTTTTTCGAGTTGGGGATGAGGCGGGGTGGTGATCATTCAACATCCAATGCCTGTCGCTGAATGCAATCAAATCCTTACAACAATCAATGCTCCAGCATCTAGTAGAAGGCCTTTGCTGGAGAAACAATATATACTATTCACTTTCTCTCTTACACACACACACAGGCCCTACAGCAGTGTGTGTAGACATCTTCCCTACTGTTTGTTGGAGGACAATATGTGCTTCAATATGTACTATGTACTGAGTGGGAGAATTACACAGCCTGTGGAGTGTGTGTGTGTGTGTGTGTGTGTGTGTGTGTGTGTGTGTGTGTGTGTGTGTGTGTTTGTGTGTGTGTGTACGTGCCACCCAGTCCCATATGAACCAAACAAACAACGACTCAACAGAGCAGCCAGAATTACATCAGCTTCTATTATTGTAAAACACAGAGAAATCCAGCAGGACAGTAGGACAGAGTGACACTGCCTCCTATCATGGAATATTGGAGTTTTCCTTGCTTTCTGAAGCGAGTAAGTGTGAGGCACTGCTGAAGTACAGCTTATACAGCCCATATGCGCAAACTAAGCTGCACAAACAGCTTGTACTGAATTTCTAATGGGTGGATTTAGTGCCATCTATTTAGTCTACAGGAGTTTAGCCACCCCGATTCAGCCTACAGCAGTTTAGCTTCACCCATTCAGGATATAGCAGTTTAGCTACACTCGGTCAGGTTATCCATATCTATCCAGCCTACAGCAGTTTAGTTTCCCCTATTCTGTCTACGGCAGTTTATAACCACTTATTTAGCCTACAGCAGTTTAGCCCCACCTATTCAGCCTACAGCAGTTTAGCCCCACCCATTCAGCCTAAAGCAGTTTAGCCACATCCATTCAGCCTTCGGCAGTTTAGCCACACTTATTCAGCTTACAGCAGTTTAGCCCCACCTATTCAGCCTACAGCAGTTTAGCCCCACCTACTCAGCCTACATCAGTTTAGTCCCACCCATTCAGTCCACAGCAGTTTAGTCCCACCCATTCAGCCTAAAGCAGTTTAGCCACACCCATTCAGCCTAAAGCAGTTTAGCCATACCTATTCAGCCTACAGTAGTTTAGCCATACTTATTCAGCCTACAGCAGTTTAGCTTCCCCTATTCAGCCTACAGCAGTTTAGCCCCACCCATTCAGCCTACATCAGTTTAGCCCCACCCATTAAGTCCACAGCAGATTAGCCA
>NC_132884.1:16274153-16304153 GCF_030463535.1 Salminus brasiliensis | reverse complement strand
CATCGGCAGCAGTTCGAAAAATGACGGCTTGGCTTGACTGAACGCATGGCGGAGGGGGAGTGTGTTGGTCCGCCCTCACTAGTGTCGGAGGCATGGCGTGCAATGGAGGGGGGGGTTTGAGACTTTAAGAAATTCCACATGGTGTAAAGGTTCTTTAAGGTTCTTCAAACGGGTACTTTCTATGGCATCGCTCAAAGAATCGTTTGTAGAACCATTATATATAAGTACCCCACATGTAGCGGCCTGTAAAAAGAAGCCGATTTAAGTTAAATGATTATTTATTACATTATTTACATTTAGGTCTGCTTTAACCTGAATTTACCATTTCTTTCATTTTTTTACCTCTCAATGTCAAAAAAAGGCAAAAATCACGGCTGTGTTCCGCTATGCTAATGCTACGGTAACGGGGCATTTAGGAAAGGCATTATGGCCATCATCTAGAGAGAGTGACTGAGCATGCAAGTGTGTGTGTGTGAAAGAGACAGAGAGCTGGTGTTGAAGGTGATCATTTGAAATGCATTAGCAACCATTTGTCCAGAAACACTGCTATGCTTATGAGAGAAATGTCTAACTTTAATCATATCACTGCAGGAGGTTAATTTCAAGCTCCCCTTTTCCCTTTTTCCATGCTTTTCAAATCAAAGAGCAAAGTGCTATGAAGTCATGTCAGCAGTATCAAATGAAAGCAAACTTTTGAGCAAGATTGCCTCTCGGTCTGCAGAGGTAATTATCGATTTGGTCCAGTAGCTCGCAAAGCGCAGGGTGTAGAACAGTCCACTTCAGCACCCACGTCTAACTCGGAGTGCTAATCTTCTCTGAGGATAAACACGTGATCAGCCGTACTGCAGGTTTATTAGCACCGCTGAAAAGAACACAATGCACTGAATTCGCCATATTACAAACTGTACCTCAGGATCAGATCTGTCCAGATTGTGTCCGCTGCACATGGTGGGCCTTTACTTGAACTGGTCTTTCTTTTAATTTGTATGCCGTCGCTGTCCAATGAAAAACATGCATCTCCAAAATGATGATGGTGGACAGGAGAAGGCAAACATGGTGTTCACTTTGAATGGAAGTCTATGTAGAATAAGAGTTTGCTCAAAGTAATTTAGAGCATTTGTATTGGTCTATTCATCCAGAATTAGGTACACAGTGTAAACGGACAATAATGGGGACACATGGTTTTCATTGGACAGCAGTGATATTTTGTGTTTCTGCTTTTAATTAGAATGCTACACGAGCAGGGTGCTATAAATCACTCGATCTTGAAGACTTCAGAGTTATGGATTGGCTAGTTCTAAATAAGATACAACAAGCATGTGAATGCCTACGATAAAGCACTTTTGCATAAAGACTCCATGAGCACAAACTCGCAAGATGGAAATAGGACCATCTGATGAGAACATGAAGGCAGCATAATTTGACATGATCTGCAGTAGCTGATTGCTGATTTATTTATACATATGAGCTATCAATCATTTCAAACGCAAAAAAAAAAATATAAAGCGCCGTCCACGGAGCTGCGTGAAACCCGTTCCCTCAGAAACCAATTTGGCCTCAGACCGGACGGAACCACAGGTATCATCCATGGAGCACTGACTTGAATCACCTAATGGCTAAGACCTAATGTAAGACCTGTAGATTGGGTATTCAGGGTTCTGCTTTTATTATGATCTTTACTCTCCCACTCTAAACTACTTTGAGCTGCTATGTGTATAAAATAATAGTAGTATTATGTTGATCATAATATTAAAGTATATTAAGCAAAATATATCAGCATAATTACTGTATTACTGTGTATTTTTTTTTTAAAATGACGTTGCCTTCATGTGTGATCCACTATTGTAAATTCACTCACCATAGACATGAATGCCATGGTTATATTGGGCTTTAAATTACTTTTTTAACTGTTGTATATAATAATATATATATGTAATAATAATAATATATGTATATAATACAGTAATGTACATTAAGTAAAAATGTTATATAGCACATTTAATATTTACCTAAATGTTCCTTAAGACATTTGACCAACATTTGACTTATTATGGGTCTTTAACTTATCATTATTTTGGAAGAACGCACAGTCAGGTGGATAACCTGCCATAGGCTGAATGGATGTAGCTAAACTGCTGTAGGCTGAATGGGGGTGGCTAAACCACTGTAGGCTGAACGGGTGTAGCTAAACTGCTGTCTCCTGAATGGGAAAAGCTAAATTGCTGTAGGCAGAATCAGGGTGGCTAAACTCCTGTAGACTGAATAGATGGCACTAAATCCACCCATAAGGTACCTACTTGAAATTAGGTATAAGGTAAATTACTAGGGTGGTTTTCGAAAATATTAGTAGTTCATCTGCAGCAGCTTAAGATCATGTCTGTTAATGGTGCCTTGAGGACGCCAGATGGGACTCAGAAGTGGATCAGAATCAGAAGTGGATCATAACCTTAAAACACCCGATCCATTAAAAATGCCTGGATCAGCCCCTGATCATGACTATGACTAATGTGAAAGCCAGCTATTGTGCACTTTCAGTAAAGACTGGATATGGCCAGGTGAAAACAGAAACATAAAGAGCATGTATAACCATATACAAAGCATTTCAGCATAAACACTCAGCAATAATGACTTCACACAATACAACCAGCAAGTGAAGGCCAACTGTAAAACATTTCAGTGCTATTGTGTCGTAGTTATGACTTCTCAAGTTCTGAACAGAAGAAGGCGAGCATACGAAAGCACTATTTTCATAAAGACTTTATTATTACAACTTTGCAAGCGGAAAGTATGACAATCTGAGCATATTCTGATATGGTCTGCAGTAGCTATTGTTCATTTATTTACATCATTTGCACTATCAATCATTTCAAATGCAAAAAAATAATATAAAGCGGGATCCGCAGAGCTACGAGAAATTCGTTCCCTCAGAAACCAATTTGGCCTCGGACCGGATAGAGCCACAGGTGGCATCCTTAGATTCCGGGTTTATGGCCAAATTAGAAGATGGAGATACAAACTTGCATCACCTAACGGCTTCAGCTGAACTGTATTTTGGGTCCTCGGGGAGCGGAGAGGTTTTACTCCGCGTGGGCCACGGAGGGTGAAGGTTAGATTGCGTGATGCGGCAGAGCCACTGAAAAACACAACATGTAACTCCCCGGTGGCCAGGGTGAATAAACACCCACCTGATGAAGCCGGCTTTAGCTATTGACGTGTCTGTAAGTGGTGTCTAATGCCCTGCCGCCATTAAACGTGATTAAACCCGCCCGCTCGCTCATCACTCCCCAGACACAGATGAAAGAAAGAGTCGCAAAAAAGGCGGTTTTCATTGAGCTCCAGAAGAACCTCCATAAGAGCACCGTTTCCTTTTTTCTATCTTTCATTAGTGACGGAGGATATCAGCTTGCTCGCTTTCCTCCAGTTTCTATGTCTCTCCTCTGCCTCCAGCTCTCTTTCGTTCTCGGCCCCTTTGCCTTCTCTCCTAATTCTCTCTGTCTCTGTCTCTCCCTGGACGTCACCTTTCTCAGGGACATTAGATGACTCATTCGTAATACCAGCAACCAATCATTCTTGAAATCCCCACACAACAAACAAGGAAAGAGAGAGGAAGTGGTAGAGAGAGAGAGAGAGAGAGAGAGAGAGAGAGAGAGAGTTGTTCATTGAAAGTTAGGTCACACACTAGACTATCTACACTATATGTACAAAAGTATTGGGACACCTCTTCATATATTGTTTCTTCTAAAATCAAGAGCATTGCTGTGAGGATTTGATTGCATTCAGAGACAGGAGCATTGGATGATCACCACCCCACCTCATCCTCAACTCATCCCAAAAGTATTAGGTTGAGCACCATCATTCCAGTGAACACAGATCCACTGCTCCACAGCTCAATGCTGGGGCTTTATACCCCTCCAGCCCATGTCTGGCATTAGGCAGGGTGAAAACAGCTCCATGTTTATCTGCTCCAGAGAGTCCTATTCTATTGCCAGCACTTCTCTACAGGCACCAGACAAGCTGTGTGGGATAAAGCCCCCCTAGCATTGAGCTGCGGAGCAGTGGAAGAACTGTGTTCTCTGGAATAATGGTGCACCATCCAATACTTTTGGGATGAGCTGGCGATGAGGTAGGGTGGTGATCATCGCACCTCTTGACCTTACTAACACTCTTGTTGCTGAATTCATTTAAAAGCACACAGCTATACTCCAAAATCTAGTAGAAAGCCTTCCCTGGACAGTAGAGACAGTTCCTTCAACAACAGCAGGATTATTTATTTTTTGAATTCCCTTGATTTTAAAAGAAATAACAAATAAACTTACTTTTGACCATATAGTGTATGATGGGAGCAATTCAGCATTACTATTATTAATTCTACTGCAAAGCATATCAATGATTACAACAGTACAACCGAGCACCTGTTGTTCAGGTGATGCCATACTATTTATTAATCATTTTTAAGTAGTTTTGACCAGATGAGGATGGGTACCCCAGTGTGAGCCTTCTAACCTCCTAACATTTCTTCCTTGGTCTCCTTGGGTTTGCTCACATGGGTATGCAGGTTTATTTGATTTCTTTGGTCTTGTTTACAGATTGCTGTAAAGCTGCCTTGCGATAACAGCACTTTGTAAACAGCACTATGCCAATAAATTGACCTTGACAGGTGATGTTCTCGTGGTCAACATGTTGGATGCAGGAGAAATGGTCAGGTATGAAGACCTGAGCAACTTTGACAAAGGACAGTTATCTGGGTCAGAGCTATCCCACCTAGGCCGAACTGACACAAGACCTACTGTGGCACAGTGACAGTCACATCAAATGTGTGCAGACTGCCTCAGAGTGTCTATGCTAACCCCTGTCCACCACTAAATGTGCCCACATTTCACACACAAGCATCGAAACTGGACCTTGAAGCAACTGAAAGAAGGTCGTCTGGTTGTGGGATGCACTGCAACAAGTCTTTTACAGGACTAAGAGTATCTGTTGCCAATGTCTTCATTCCACAGATCGCACAGGGCGCAATCAGAGGACCTGTAGAGTCCATGAAGCATCATCACAATCAATGCCAGTGCATGCTTTAACATATCCACTAATCACCTGCATCGATTTACTCCAATCACACTGATGTACCAATACAGTAATTACACACACAGACCACACAGAAACCACTGTTAATGTCCCGGTCTGGGGGACATTAAACATAGAGACAGGGAACTCCATCAAACCTCTTCTGCCGTTTTTCCACTAGCAATTTTTCATTTATTTTTTTGCACTCCAGGCAGCATTTAACCACAAAGAAAGGTAGGTGGCACCCACTCATATGGTAAATATTTCATCTGCAACAGTGTGCCCACCACCCCAACACACGCACACACACACAGAGCACATACTCCAGTCCTCCCGAGTTCTCTCTCTATTTGCACTCTATTGTTTTAAAGTCTTGAATGTTTGAGGAGTTGAAGCAGTGATATAATCAGAGACTCAGATCATGCAGCTGAAGTGCCCACACACACGTTTGCCAGTAGCAAGGTGGTGCTTGCGTGTGGTCCTCTCTAATATGATGATTAGGTGGAGAAATATGAGCCAGATGACCCTGGGAGCTAATACAGAGTTCCTCCACTCAAACAATCAGAGCTCCGCCCACAAATGTGTGCTTTCGTCGCTGCTGTTGCCAGGTTAAAGCGGCTTTAGTGTCCTATACTGGAAACCCAACCACTGCATGGATTTTATGTACTGTTAGGTAAAGCAGTTGTCAATATGACAGTTGCTACGGTGTGTAAGAATGCATTTGTGGGCGGAGTTTAAACAGATCGGCCATGCTGACGGGTGACGGTGGCACTGCAGGTGCTTCTGGTGCATGGGGCGCGGTCTAAACCTGACAGTCAGTTAGGCGGCAGCATTAGCCTTCACTTCCTTTTCGAAGGTCGGTCTGAGTATTTTCAATTCCAATTTAAAATGCAGAATTTTAAATTGGCAAAGCAAAATGCATGTGAGACTAGGTGGTTTCCAGCTAAAAATTCTAGGCTACAGAGCTAGACTACGTTAGGGTTTGGTCTAGCAAGGAAAATGCAGACATGCTGGAAACACCAGTGTTAGCTCAATTACACAACAATATCTAACAACCAATCCAAGCAGAAACTTCACCTGCTTCAGCTGTTTTAGCAGAGCTAGTTAGCTAAGTTAACCTGTCTACTACATCAATACAGTGGACTGACTAAACAGATTTGCCAACACTTCTTAGATCATACCACCCCCCACCCCCACTACAGAAAAAACAGATGCCAATATGTAGCCTCGAGCTAGTTCAATAAAACCAAGCAACTCCGTAAAGGCAGCAGAGAGAGACCAAAACGAGGCTGAAAACTCAACAGATATGTAAAGGGGTAAATATATACATAAATAAATATGGGGAAAAAAAAACTACGTTCAATCTTTTCCAACAGTGTAATTGCTAACGTACAGTTGATAAAAAGCATATATACCCATATAACCACGTTTTGCAAATAACTATGCACTATGACTTTACATACAACTTGGCTAAAATGGTGTTCAGCAGTGTACGTGCACTACCAGTAGGAACAGCAAATTATCCATTTAAGCAGATTAAGTCCAGTGGATAACCTCAAATGGTAGAAAGACCTGTGATGTCAAAAGGTACTAAGGTAAGCAGTAAACTGAGAGGGTCGTTTTAGTATTTGTTTGACGATTTTTCCACTTTTTCACACTCCTTCTCTGATACATGCAAAGCCAGCCACCACCTTTTTTCGAACCAATGCTGATGTGGCCTCACTGGGCAACCAACACACTCGGAGGAAATTGCTGGATTCCCTGCTCTACCGCCCCAGAAAAACTGAACTGATGAGGGGAAAGAGCACGGCTAATTGTGCTCTCTCAGACTCCAGCAGCCGATGGCAAAGTAGCATGGCTCAGGAATCAAACTCCCAGCCCCCCAAGCCATAGCGGCAGCGCATTAGACCGCTCAGCACCAACTGAGAGGACTTTTAAGGGTAAAAATAAATTAAATTGTTTAAAACAAAAAGTCCTTTTAGGGAACAAGTCATTGGTTAACAACTTCCAGCTGGTCCGTGGCAGTGAAAGCAAAGTAAGTTTTCAAACTTGAGGGGGACTGTGTTACTGCACTCTCTACTGCAGAATTGCACCTTGCCTGTCTGGATTGCTGTCATAATGACTAATAATAATAATAATAATAATAATAATAATAATAATAAAAACACGGGAGCTTTAGAGAAATCACAAAAAAAGCCAGAGCATTGTGAGTACAGTTTCCTACCCCATCAAAATGGTCTTGGAAACTGGTACAGGGGGCAAAACTGACAGACTCGAATCCACAACAGCATCAGAAGACAAGGTTCTGAGAGTCAACAGGTTGTGTGATGGGCAGCTCACATGACAACACCTTGTAGCAAAGCTTAAGACTGAAGCAAGACTTGGAGCTGCAGGTTTGACAGGGCGAGTGGCAGTAGGAAAGTCACTGCTAAGATGGTAAAGCTAGAAAAGCAGGCCGGGGGCCGAAAAACTGGTGGTATTCTAACCTTTTGACCTGAAGTATAGATTTATGGTGTACACTCACCTTTGAGAAGACTGATTTACTGTATATCCACTTAAACACAGCTACATCTGTGTGTGTGTATGTGGATTGGGAATTGACCATGACCGTAGACAGCATAACTCTCTGGCTGTGTCCGAATGCCTGAATGATACCTGTCTGCCTGTCTGCCTGTCAGCTTTCCTTGATTTTGCTGATCTGATAGTCATGTGGATCCACAGGCTAGTCAGCTCTGCCCATATTCAGTGAGGTGATGAGCATAGTCTCTAAATAAGGCCAGGAATGTAAGACTAGCAAGATATCAGCTGACTGTGGGGATGCATTACAAAGGTGCACGTATCCGTCACTGCATTATGTATAGTGAAATGTGTCCTCCGCATTTTACCCATCTGTGGTAGTGAACACACACACACACACACACACACACACACACACACACACACACACATTAGTAAACTAGGGGAAGTGAACACACACACACATACACACACAGGGGGTGGGCAGCCAACTCAAGCGTCCGGGGAGCAGAGAGGGTGAAAGACCTTGCTCAAGGCCCCAACAGTGGCAGCTTGCCAAGCCAGGGTATGAAACCCACAACCTTGTCATCAATAGCCTGAAACTATGTGTGTGTGTGTTTAGTCCGTGTGGATGCATGTTTCCAATTCGCATGAAAAAAAAAAGAACATATTTGTGGGCGGAGCTTAGATATGTCAGTCATAACACATTCACACCTTTCTCTCTGAGATATTAAACCTAACAACTAACTTTTTGAAATGTTCTCTCAAAGTGTTTGAAAAGACACACACACATACATACACTCAAGTCCCAGTCCAGAGTGTAAGATTACCATGGTAACCGCGTGTTGGGCGAAATGTCAGGAGTGTGTGTGTGCAGCAGAGAGAGAGGCCTGCTGTCCCCTTTTGTCTTTTAATTAAACTGATTTCAGTGGAGACTGCTGCAGGGCGCATACACACACACACACACACAGACTCACACACAGACACACTCTTCCTCTGCAATGATGTTCATGTGTGCCCATAGGAAACGATACGTCAAATCAAAACGGCAGTGTTCTTACTGTGTAGACGGGGGCACTGAGAAGAATGACTAATTAAACGAGTGGAAGATTGAGGAGGAACAAGGGGAGTAAGAGAGAGAGAGAGAGAGAGAGAGAGGGAGAGAGAGAGAGCGAGAGCGAGAGAGGAGGAGTAAGACTCCTCCTAAAGCATCAAACTCCCAGTCTCCCCAATCTTTCCTCTGCAGCCCCCTCAGCAACCCTCTGGCTACTGCCATCATTACTCCAGAGAACAGAGGGTGGGGGGGGTTAGCGTAGCGTAGTGTGTGTGTGTGTGTGTGTGTGTGTGTGTGTGTGTATATGTAGTATGCTCTGTTTTAGTCTCTTTCTGGGGACCGGGAACCAAATGATGGCAAAAGAGGAAAACTGGGTGTTTGCCTAAAAAACACCCAAAAGATTTCTTTCTGGTTGCCGAGGTTACGGCTCCAACTGAAGTGCGTGTGTATTTCATCAGCACAGATAGCTCCAAAAATACACACACTGTTGTTGTCTTTTTTCATTACATATTTCA
Organism: Salminus brasiliensis; assembly: GCF_030463535.1. Classification (NCBI taxonomy): domain Eukaryota; kingdom Metazoa; phylum Chordata; class Actinopteri; order Characiformes; family Bryconidae; genus Salminus; species Salminus brasiliensis. The sequence goes on along the minus strand of NC_132884.1, from coordinate 16,295,006 downwards.
CACACCTATTAATCAGATAGCCTGTCCAAGCCCCGCCCACAAACACGCTCCTTTGCATAAAAGTCTCATTCAGCCTAGCGAGACACAAACCTCTGCACAGGGCAGAGGACTTTTATTTTGTATTGTACGTCTGTGGAGGGTCACACTGTTGGGAAAGTGTGCAAACTATGTGATACGAAACGTTCAATGAAGGCAACAGTACAACTGTCTATGTGTGTGTGTGTGTGTGTGTGTGTATGAGAGAGAGAAAGAGAGAAGGGGGTGAATGGGGTTAAAGGGAGCAGGTACAGTCTGAAAGCTGAATTTCCCTGAGGAACTGCCAGCGGCTCCCTAAAGGCTGCACTATTCACCCTAAAATCCTCTACACACACACACACACACACACACGTGCAAACACATACACACACACCACTATTACACTTCTCTCACTGCTGCTGCTGTTCTCTAGCTGACCTACATTCAGGGTCAGACTGCAGAATAAGGGAGAGTTCAGTGTTACACACTACACACTGCAGTGTCACTATTGGTGTGTGTATGTGTGTGTTTAGTGTTAAGGCTGCATTAGTAGCACCCGCCTAATACTGAATAGGTCCACCTTGGCCTCCACAACAGATCTGACCATTTGAGGCATGGACCCCACAAGACCTCTATAGGTGTTCTGTGGGATCCAGCACATCGAGATGTTAGAAGCAGATCCTTCAGGTCCTGGAAGTTGTGTGGTGGGGCCTTCATGGATCGCATCAGTGAGCCTTAGGTGCCGGTACACCATTTGTACTTTCTTGGAGCACTTTTGGTCAATACTGGCCTCTGCCTAATTGTCAGATCTAATGCTTGGCCCCTACTTTTAACACGTTCACCTTCAAGACTTACTGCCGGATGTATCCAGGCCTTGACAGATGCCACCAACCTGTCAGTGGTACTAAAGTTATGGCTGATCAGGGTATGACCCACAGTTAAATAGAGCAGATAACATTGATAACAGTGTGTTACTAAACTAAACTATGTCAATCACAAGGTGAATGTGTGGGGTGGATTGGGGGGGGGGGGTATTTATCCCTAACCAGCAAGTTGATTAGCTCTATCTGTTGAAGGGTGGGACTTTATCCATGACCAGGCACCATGTTGAGCGTTACCAGAACTCCCACTCATATATTTCAATCGGTGGCTGATCCCCACAATTACATTAGCCTCATTGCTCTACTGCAGAACTTAAAAAGATAAAGCATGTCTCCGCTGACTGACCACGCTTAGGTTAAGGGGGAGGGAGTACATTTCATTTATGTCGTAGGAGAACTATCACTTTAAGTAGATAAGCTCCGGTGGGCCATCAACATTTGGGTCAAGCCGCAGAAGAGCGGAGAACATTTGCATTCCTGAAAAGAAAAAAAAATGAAATGCAAATGATGGAGATGCACCAGGGAACCCAAACAATAGAGTCCAGTTTCACCTGAAGAGAGAGGGGAGAGAGAGAGAGAGAGGTATAGAGAAAGAGAGAGTGAGGAGCAAGACAATGGGAAAGGTTAAATTCACAGACGATGAAAGAAAAGAAAGAGAATGTGAAGACGAGTAAGTGAGACAAACAAAGACAGAAAGAGAAAGAAAGAGAGAGAGAGAGAGAGAGAGAGAGAGAAAGAGAGAAGGGCAGAGATGTGGTGGCTTTGCTTTGATCAGAATCTGAAGCCTCGAGAAATTTGATAATAAAACTGAACATCGATTTTCCCAAGAGAGCATAATTATAGTTCTCTCTCTCCCTCTCTCTCTCTCTGTCTCTCTCTCTCTCTCACTCGCTCTAATGACTGTAATTTCAGCTTACTATGTATCTGCACACCATACATCTGTGCTGTAATACCTGGGGAAAGCGATGTTTAACTATCTTTAATAACCATTATAAAGGATACAGCCCAGCTGTATTGAATATTTAGTAACGGTGACGGTCAGGGCGAGCACAGGGGCACTTTACACGCTAATAGATTTTCACATACAGTTTATTATTAGTGAGTCCAACACAAGCAGCATTCAAAAATACAGAAAAAAAGGAGGTGTGTGGTGGTTGTAGAAGCACATAGAAGTTAATAAATGTATGTTTATACACTGATCGGCCATAACATTAAAACCCCTGACAGGTCAAGGGAGTAACATTGATTACCTCGTTAGAATGACACCCATTCAAGAGGTGTGATATACAGACATATTAGGTATAGAGCGTGTGAACAGTACGTTCTTGAAGGTGATGTGTTAAAAGCAGGAGACATGGGCAAGATTACCAATCAGAGAAACGTTGACAAGGGCTAAACTGGGATGTCAAATCATCTCCAAAACATTGGGGCAGGTCTTGTGATATACCAGCAAACACAACCACATGACAGATGACTGCCATCACTGTGAGGCCTAGGGAGCAGAGGGTGTTCAGGGCCTTGCTCAAGGGTTCAACAGTGGCAGCTTAGAGAACCTTGGGTATCGAACCCACAAAGCTGTCAACACAGAGCAACACTGAGCCAGCACTGCTCCAGTATTCCTGCTATGGAGTGATTGGTGAACCAGTTGTCCCTCACTGATGCTTGTGGGGAGTGAGGGACCTGTAAGTTGTGAGGTGGGGCCTCCATTGAGCCTTACTGGATGCCCTATATTACATCACTTTTGGTGGGTACTGACCACTGCATACCAGAAAAACCCCCAAAAGACCTGCCTGATGTTTTGGAGATGTTCTAACCCAGTCATCTGGACATCACAGTTTGGCCCTTGTTGCTCAGATTCATAATCTTGCCCATTCTTCCTGCTTCTAACACATCACCTTCAAGAGCTGACCATTAACTTGCTGCATAATACGTCCCACCCCTTGACAGAGACCACTGTAGATGAAGATAATCAAAGTTTTTCACTTCACCTTATGTAACTAATGTTAGGGCTGAGTTTTACCGTTTAAAAGTTTCAAACCGGTACTTTCTTCAGAAGCTGTTTGCTTGTTTCAATGAGCTTCAAGTGAGAATTACTGAATGCAAAGTACAGCTCACTTTTATTAGTGCAAACAATCAAACAAACCATTTCTATGGTCTAAAGCCTCCAGCTTTTCAGAGTCAGGAGAAATCTCGTATTTACGCCCAAATACAAACATTTTGCAGTTTGCAAGGTCGCAATGACTTTGTACGGCTTTGTAGTCATTCCAGAAAAATGAGAGGAAAGCAGCACGGTTCTGGAAGACGTGAGGAATTGCATTCTGCCTCAGAACACAAAACAAGGTTTGTCAATGTATGCATTGAAAGCTAACATTATGCATTACACTGTCTGAGAATTATTACTGTCATTTCTCACAACTTTCATTCCAAACCACAACCAGCTGAAACAGACCCACTAAAGGGTCTATATTCTGGGTTTCTCTTACCATTTCTGTGTTTCTGTAACTAAAAATAATATTAATATTAATAATATTCATTTTTACCTCTTTACATTTTAACCATGTCTTAATTAGTATTAATACTCCCTTAGTATTAAACAGCTCGGTTTTTGTCACTGTGCTTTTAAGGCCAGATGTAGGCAAAAAAAAGGTGTAGGCTGTAATGATTGGCTGCCCTACTGTTGTAATGGCAGTCTGCTTTAGCCATTCCACCAGCACCTCTGATGTGTGTTTGAGGTCAATGTCCTGTTGGAGAACCCAGTTGTGTCCAGGTTTTAACCATCTTAACTCTAAAAAACATAGGTGCTACAAAAGGTTCTTTGAGTGATGCCATATAAGAACCACTGTTGGTTGCATAAGGAACCATTTTTGTAACAGAGATGTGACCATTACATTGATAAAGAACCTTTGCATCAAGAGAAAGTTCCTTGGTCTTGTAAAGGTTCTTTACTCTCACACATCTCTATGATAAAAATGGTTCTTTATGGAAGTTCTTTATGGTGGTTCTTCTTCTATGGCATCGCCCAAAGAACTATTTGTAGCACCTTTATTTGTAAGAGCGCTGATGATTTGATGCTATGCTAAAGAATTGTGAGGTAGTCTTCCTTCCTCATTACTCCATCCACTTTGTGTACTGCTACCACCACCATGCTTAACAGTTGATAGGGTGTTGTTGGGGTTACACTCAACACCGCATTCTTCAAACATTCCTCTGGTTATAGTGGCCAAACAATCCTGTGATCTGACCACAAAACTTTCCTCCTAATTCAGAGCAATTCAGAACTGCAGAGACATCCGGAGGGGATTGTGCTTAGGACAAAAAGGATCCGTATTTTTTCCACACAGTGCCTACTGTTGGAGGCTCATGCACCGTAGAGGGAAGGGGACGTTTTGGTGTGTAGTGTAATAACAGCAGGAAATGGGCAGTGTTGACCGTCTCTGTGGAGAGAGGATCTGTCATCATGCCCTAATGCCTAGCCCACTGAGCTTGTGCGCACACACACACACACACACACACACACACACACACAGGGTGTCATGTTCCCCAGCACCCAAGAGCAGCTTGTTAGAGAGGCAAATGTGTCACAACTTAGAGGGCAGTGGAGCGTCAAATTGCCTTTGATGGAATAAGTTGGCACTATGTCTCTTTCTGTGTTTTAATTTACAGGATTTTACTACAGAAGGGGAGGAGCCACAGAAATGCTGCTATAATTGGAGAGCTGGATAAATTCCAGTACATCAAATGTACAACCGAAATATGTTCATTTCTGGTCAAGAATATGAATTCGAGGAGAACTATTATTAATTATTTGGTAAAAATGTAAAAATTACGTAACTAATGAGTCATTTCTAGCCAGTACTGGATGTTCTAACCTTTCTATCTGAATCATAAGGCCGCAGTTTAAGTTCAGAAAGAAAAGTGAAACTCCCTGTAGTCTCTGTACCTGCCTGACATTAAAAAAAGCTGCTCGGGTATCTTATGGACAGTTTGTTATCAATATGTTACCTGATGCTTTACTCTGTACTGATGAAATAAGAAAAAAGTGCATGCATTAAGGCAGAACTGTCTGCAGCTCTGCGCCAAAGTCTATAACTCGTACTCTCATGGGGAAATGTTCTGGAGACCGTGCTTCTTTACTGTGCTCATACGCTGTAATATACACACTGCTACTCCGCAGCAACTGAATTTCTCTTTGGGGATACATAAAGTTATCCTATTGATCAATAAAAGTTCGCATTTCTGGAGAGCAGGCCATCTACTTCCACACCTCGCAACAGCTAACATCCTGACCATTGGGCACTCAATGCTAAAAGCTTGTTTATTGACAAAGAATAAAAAAATATTCACCCTCTCTCCTTTCTACGTACTGGCACCATGCCAAATGCCAGGCCTGGTACTAGAGGGTTAAAAATTGCGGCATTGAGCTGTGGAGCTGTGGAACCATATAGTGTCCATATAGTGTAGATAAATGCTAGCTAGTCACTAATGACTAGGGGTTTCCTCCAATAACAAAAAAATGTTCTCGATAAACAGTTACTAGACAGTAAATGGGGTCCTCTATTTGAAAAATCGGTCAACTACGTATTGGTATCAGCGATCGTCGTTATTTCTTAAATCAGCCAATCATGAGATCAATATTCATGAGTTAAGTATATGACTCACTCTCTTTTTTGTAGAATGTGTAAAACTAACTGTTCCTCTTGGGGAAAGCAGAGTAAAACCTTTTAACACCTATAACCAGAGACCACTCTCCAAGGTACACTACTCAGTCCAGTCCAGTGAGTATCAGAACACAGCAGAGCTAACAAACACCACTGACAGCGAACAGTGCAGTCAACATTTAACCTCCACCAAAAGTATAGCAGCTTCAGTTGGAAAGGTGAAGGAATTGGAGTTCCACAGCATTTTAAACGTGTTTGATTCCAATAAGAAAAATGTTTAATCTCAAGAGACACTGCAGGAACATTACAAAAGCCTTGCACAATGATACATTTAGCCTACCGATGATCGTTACCAGCAATCAACTGACCAAGCTAAAAAACAATCGGCCATTCGTATCAGCCGCAAAAACACTGATTTGTCCATCTGTAGTATTTAGTTTCTTTCATTATTTTGAGGCTATCCTGTCCATATGTTTCACAGTAAAATAATTCAGTTCAATTCAATTGTATTTATATTGCGCTTTTTACAACGAATGTTGAGAGATCCAAGTCCGAGCCTCTTTTGAGCAAGCTAGTGGCAACAGTGGCAAGGAAAAACTCAGATCAGATCGAGAGGTAAAAAACCTTGAGAGGAACCAAGACTCAAAGGAGGAACCCATCCTCCTCTGGTCAATACCAGATAATAACAATAAGCCAAACAGGAATAAAAACAACAATAAAAAAACTGAAGGCAACTGTGAAGTCAAGCCATACAAGACGAAAATGTGAGTGAGATGATAAAGTCCATGCAGAGAAATAGCAACAAGCATAGTCATGCAGTGCGGTGCGGATGAATCAATGCAAGGCCCTAAAGCAGGACAGCGGGCAGCAAAGCAGTGGAGAGCCAGGTCTGGCGGTACCAGGATCGAACATAACATTTTGTGATACGTTTATCTCTTTATTTTCCTGCTAAAATAGACGGTTCTTCACCATATTAATCATTAGTGAACCAAACTCTCTGAAAACCATTAATGTCGGTCCATGCATCATGAAATGTTCACACAATGTAAAGAGCAGCAGGTGTTCTCAAAAGATTGAAAAATACACCCTTTAAAGCGTAATAATTCTTGCTCCTTCTTGGATAGGTTTCTTAAAGTTCCTTCTTGGATAAGTGCTTGTAATTGATGTGTTATCGAGTTCATTCAGGAAGTCAGCATGTTTCTCCCAAGGTCTTTGCTAGCGGAATACCTCAGGGTTCCATACTAGGCAGGATTTATTCTGGATTTATACTGATGATAGTGTTTCTCCTGTGAGGTGTACTTTTATGCTGATGATACTGTACTTTATGCTTCTGCCTCTGCTGTGCGCCCGGCTGTGTTTGACTTGCATAATGCTTTTAACACCATACGAAACTCCTCAGCGGACCTAAAATTGGTCCTGAATGAGCGAGAGATAAATGTACAGCAGTTTTTTTTCCCCCTGCACGTATCCAACACTGATTATGCAGGCTTGCACATTTCTGTCTTCAGAGGGATGATCTCAAAGTGTGTTTCATAAGAATAAATATCTCCATTTGGATCCTGAACTTGTTGCTTAAAGCTCCTGTAACGGACTCTGAAACAGAAATGTGGTTGGTATGCAGGAAAACTGAAGCTCTGTGATGCCTTTTTTTATTCGTGTTCTGTTTAAAACTTTGTCTACATTCATAAAAATAAAAGTGCTTCAGATGGTTCTTTGAGCGATGCCATAGAAGAATCATATTCGTATAGAGATGTGTGGGTGTGGGTTTTACAGGTATAAAGACCTGTCCACAAGATCTAAAGGTTCTTTACAATCACACATTTACGGCATTTAGCTGACGCTCTTATCCAGAGCGACTTACAAGGTTACTTATATTACAGAGGTGGGCCAATGTAGTATTAGGAGTCTTGTGTGTGTGATAGCAGCCAGTAGCAGCCAGTAGTGGTGTTACCTGTTGCACCACATCAACCACACATCTCTATACAACCAAAAGTGGTTCGTCTATAGCATTGCTGTAGACCCATTGAAGCACCTTTATTTTTAAGAGTGTAGAGTTCAGCATGTGGGATTAATGGGATTAACGGTCCAGTCTGTGTTTACAGATTACTATTTACATACATGTTTCTTTTTCTTACCAAAGCTTAGCACACCCTGACCCCACAGCGTTAAACGGCTGTGCTCAGGAATAAAAGGCAAGATTTCCAGCCGGGGCCTCGAGAGAGCGCAACTGGCCTTGCTCTCTCTAGGGTATGTAGATGGCGCTATCCCCTAACATCAGTCTAGTGTGGTGCTGGCCGGCACTGGCTTTTGCTAGCTGTTGGGGCAGAGCCGGGTACACAGCGCTTATATGCGTATACGTTGCATCGGCAGAAGTTCGAAAATAAGTGGCGGAGGGGGAGTGTGTTGGTCTTGCCCTCACTAGTGTCGGGGGTGTTGCGAGTGATGTGTGTGTGTGTGTGTGTGGGGGGGGGTGATAATATGTATGGGTTGGGTAATTGGCAATCTAAATTGGGAAGAAAACTGGTAAAAATCATCTAGATCACCAAGCTAGAATCAATTGCCAACTGAATACATAATAAGGAAATGTAATAATAATCAATGAACACAAGTAAAAAGTATTTCATTAACACAGTCATGGCTGAAAGTCAAAAATCTGTAATTAATAACAATAATAATTAGGCTAATGTGTGTTTTTGCTTTTAATAAAATGGCCCAATAAGGACATTAGAATCAGGAAATTCAATGCACTGTTTTCTGAACATATCCACATACACTCTATACATTGTCAGTGTCCCAAGAGCCCAGAACATTCGCCTCTCATTCTCATTCTGGCCTCGTCAAACTTCCACAAATAGCCGCCCCCTTCATTTTGGGCTTGGTGTAATTACAGGTTAGGAAGCGATCTGTTGTTTTGGAGGAGTGGAGGACAGTAATCAATCAGTTCCTCCAGCCAGACGCGATCCAAATGAAAAAACTAAGGGATGGGTGGGGGAGGGGATGCGAGCAGTGCTTAATCCCAAGCAGATAAGAAATTATAAAATGACCTTAGAGCCTCCCAGCCTAGTGATTTATGAATACCAGCAGTCTGCAATTACAGCGGGAAAATACCTTCAAAAATTCAACTCAGGAAATTAACTTTGGGGAAGATTTTAAGAGCCGCTAGTGTAGTGGTCCATGTACATACGGGAATATGATTTACTGTATACCCACCACAAATAGCCATCTAATAAAACACGATCATTTTAGTAGTGAACATAATTAGGTGAACATATGCTATATGGTCAAAAGTTTATGGACACTTGCTCATCCAATGTTTCTTTAGCAATCAAAATAATTAAGAACTTGTGCCCCTTTGCTGCACTAACAGACTCTACTATTCTGGGATGGCTTTACACTACATTTTTGAACATTGCTGTGAGTGTTGGTGAATCCCAACCATAACTCCAATAGATCCCAGTGATATTGGATGTGACTGAGCTCCATTACTCCAGAGAATGCAGTTTGGGTATTTGGGGGAAAGTCTATGCTTGGCACTGGGCAGGGTCACTTTAAGCTCATGGACAGCTCCTCCAGAGCATCCTGTTCAATTGGCCAGTTTTTGTTTTGTTTTTTGGGGCTAATTTGAAAACCCGATGTGAGATGTGAACTCAAGGTAAAGTAAATGTTAGCTAACTAGGGCCTTAATAAATAAAAATAAATAAAAATAAAATAAAATAAAATAAAAATAATGTCTAACAATCTGTGTAGCTAAGAGGAGTGCGGGTGGGTGGGTGGGGCGAGCTCTGAGCTCAATGAGCTCATTATCATTTAAAGGCACTTAAATAGACCATTTTGGATAGGGTTGTTTTAGGAAAGGATGGTCTAATGGTGAATTCTTGTGGAATTTTGATCAAAGCATGTCACTGACATTTCATAAAAAGGTGTTAACTTGCAGAAAATGCTAATAACCTTTTTTTTTTTATTTATTGGAACATTCCACATTATAAACACCCAGTATTTTAGGCCTTAGATTGCCACTGACCCATTCAGATTGGTTTCTTAGCAGCAAAGAAACTTTAAAACAATGATACTTGTATGATACAATATCAAGAAAACAAATGTGAATCATGAGAGGAAAAAAAATGCAAAGACTAGAACACCCCTAGCACTAATCTACGAATCTAACAACTGTTACATAATTATATTCTCATATGTTTGTTTGTTTTTTTGTTTAATTTTTAATGCATTTAAAGCAGTTGTACACAGGAAAGAATGCACTAATATAAAACAGCAAAGCTATTTTCAGGCCTATATTACATTTAACAAGACATCCTTTACTTTTCCTACATTCTTAAATTTGAAAGTGTATTGAGTCGGACATCTCTTCCAAAGCACTGCATATCCACTTATCCAGACAAACACAATGCAGGTGAAAAATGGACGGAAGATTTCTAAATGTGTGTTTATAGAGCATTACATCACTGCTATTACTGTGTGCAATCGATTACCATAAACAGCTAAACTCATATACTCGCTCAAAATATGTTTTTTGGACGTTTTCACCACAAGAATCTGAATTTCAAGGACACACACCCCTCCCCGCACACCTTGTAAAACGGAAGCCAGCGGAATTACCTGTGCTAAAATAGAGTCCATTACTGGTCATGCAGACTAGATATGTAATCTGTGCTAAAATCCTACAATCGTATTACAGGCTAAAGCCCATTATCCTCCCCCAGCTTTAATTTATTCACACTGACATACCTGAGAGAGAAAGAGCCTGAGATATAGAGAGAGAGAGAGAGAGAGAGAGAGAGAGAGAGAGAGAGATGACACAGAGGGAGAGGAAATAATAAGAAAAGGAAAAACAGACCAAGACAGAGACAAGAAAATGAGAGCGAGAGAGAGAGAGAGAGAGCGAAAGAGAGAGAGAGACACTCACCTTGTACCTGAGACATTTACTCAAACTGGGGTACAACTTTAAATGAGGTTGTTAGCAAGTCTTTCCTTTGAACGAAGTCAGGAGAACTTAAGTTAAACAATGTTTATCTGATTTACGTTCTCATAGTTAATCTGTTGTTAATTCATTATTCAAAAAAAAAAATCCATTCCGAAACTACAGGGATGATGTTCAAAAGCAGGCATGAACATTTGATCCGGCCCTTGATATTCTTTTCAAGAAAAGAAAAGAGAAAAAAAAAGATCTCAAGAGAAATGGATCCACAATTGGATCTTTTCCCTCAGCAGTTCACTCACTTCACACCTGTCTAGCACCAGCATAACACCTGGCTTTAAAAAAACAAAGCACCTCTTATCTCTAATGCGTTGTTAAGCAGTGTCTGGTATTTTTCATTGGCCTTGTTCTCCTGATGGTGCTTGTTGTTGCAATCCATTATCCAGTCCGGAGCTGCTCCCCTCTGCTTGTTCACACATGCATTACAGAACCCAGCATGACACTTTCCTCACAGAACCAAGAGAAACCTTGAAGAACACTAAAGCAGCAATCTGGGTGGTTCAGAGTCATATTTGGGTCTTGAAGCAGCACTCCTCTGAGCTGTTGAGCAGCATTCTCTGAATTACATGGGGACATGTGAAGAGTTCTAGTGCGACAGTAGCTGGGGTCACAGGAGAACTTCAGGAGGCTTTAAGAGCAAAATCCCTGGTTTCACAGCAGAATGCTCAGTTCCAGTGCACCATTCACTATGCTCGAATGAAGCTTACTGGGTTCTCGAGCAATATTCTGATGTGGGTGAGGTTGGTCCTAGAGCAACATTCACTGAATTTCCCCTAGGACCTCTAGGTTTTAGGGCAGTCCTCTGGGGGCTTTGTTCCAATGCACTTTGTTCCAATGCTCTTATTATGTATTTTTCTGGGGACTTGAGAATTACTCTGGATTCCCAAGCATCACTGCCTGTGTGCCAAGCCGTGGTTGATACTGCATGTTGCGTTTGCATCAACTTCCTACCACCACAGGAGATAAACTCTGAATGCTGCCAACCTCTCATGAGAATGGACTGCAGGCGCTGGGTTCTAAAAAAAGCACCTTGGAATTCAAGACCAGCTCTAATTGCACATCACAGAAACACTCCAAAGTGTCATATCCAGACGTATCCAGATCTACTTTCTAATTAGGCCTGAACAGGTGTTCAGCACATGCACCTTTTATAATCTCCATGGAAAGCCATTCTCAAAAGAAAGGGGCGCTTTGGAGCAGTTGCACATGAACCTAAAGTCATCACGTCCAATGCCAAGCGTTAGCTAGAGGGGTATAAAGCCCTCCAGTCCTCCAGTATTGGGCTGAGAGGCAGTGGAGAATGTGTTCTCGTTCTCTGGAGTAATATCATTGGGAAGAGCTGAAGTGGAGTTTGTGATCCAGAACTGATCATCCAACATCAGTACATGACTTCACTAATGCTCTTGTGTCTAAATGCAGTCAGCAGCCTCTCCATAAATCTCTTAAACCCCTTAAACCCTGTATGCAGGCCCACACTTCATTACTATTATAATTGACATCACTTTCATAGGCCCTAAAACTGAACCCTGTGGCACTCCATTAAATCTGGTAAACTAATTGGCAATACAATAGGTTTTGCTTTAGGGTTTATGACTAATTCATTAACTTAAGGGTTTAAGGGATTACTACTCTTGATTTATGAAGAAATGCTGGATGAGCAGGTGTCTACACAGCTTTGTAGCTTCTGGAGAAGCATTCTCTGGATTTTAGAAGAAAAAAAAAACACCTCAGACTTTTCTGGATCTTAAGCAACAATCTTGGTTCTAGAGCATAATACGAGCCTGTATTTGTGATGTGCATCAATGTCACCAAATGCAGCTACTCAGCCTGGAAAGCAGCTGGTTTATGACGTTGATGTGGAGCCCGTAGTACACTGAAGGGAAATGAGTGGGAATGTAATACAGGCAGAGTTGCTTGCTTATGGAACTGGGAGCTAGAGAAGAAATAGAGAAGTGATCGTATCAGTATCTCTCTCTCTCTCTCGCTTGCTCGCTCTCCCTCTCTCTCGTTCTCTATCTCTCTGCCACCTCCCCTATATCTGTCAGTGAGTTGCGGAACGTGCAAACATTCAGCCCTGAGCGTGTGGGGAAGTCTGGCTCCGTGCTTGTCACACTGTGTCAGGCCTTTCCCAACATCGACTTTAAGTCTCCTCCTTCCGCCTTCTTTCTGCATGGCAAATTATAAAACATGTTGCAGGGGCTCGAGACATTCACCATCAAACCATCTGCGAGAAGTCACAGTTGTCGTGTACCTGCCATAAATAAGAGAGACATCACGGCAACGGTGACAAAACCCCGTCGCCTCTGCAGGCCCAGAGCCACCGGGGAGCACCGCGCTAACACGAGCTGGAGCTGGTGCTCATCATTAATTCAGGAGCGCAGGAGTTCATGCAAAAAAAGAAAGAAAGAAAAAAAAAAAAAGCTCTCCACTGTTCATTTCTCCCAGCTAAGGCCGTGCGATGCGCTCCGGCAGAGGCGGACGCGTTTGGCCTTGATACGTCCTGAATCCTGTCCGAATGAATAGTGTCGACTTTACAGGTAACAATGGAACAGAGCTCATATACAAACACACACCGTCCACTGCGTTTACGTCCATTGTGATGGACCTGAAGAGAGAGAGAGAAAGAGAGACAGAAAGAAAGAGGGAGAGAAAAATACCACGCATGCACAAACAAATGCACTGTCCATCAAAAGTTTGGAGCGCAAATTGCCTTCTTTTGAAATTCCAGGTAATGATCTTCACTGCTGCTTTCTGAAAAGCAGACGAACACAACTACCTACAAATCAGTGGGTGGTTTGCTAATTTTTAGTCGAATTTAGTTTCAGCACTCATTAAAGTGTTCGTCAGTGTGTTGCATGTTTTTTTTTTCTTGATGTGAAGAGAAGATTGGGCCTAATTAATGATTTTAAAGTTCACATTTCCAAGAAAACTGAAGTACTTGTGGAAATCTGATACTCATGCCTTTTATGTTCAGTTGTTGTAAACTGACCTATAACCTTTATATTACAGTCCCCTAAGTTCAAGTTATCAATCAAGGATGTTCCAAAGTTCTAGGTTTTCATTATTTTTTATATGGTGATAAACTGCACCCTAATATGACCAAAAAGGTGTCAAAAAAGTCTCTGGCGCATCAACTTCAAGAAAATTCCACAGAATCAAGGAAAGAGAAATCTGAACTTAAGCAAAAGAACAACTGACAAGCCCACACGGACTCGACAAGATTTTGTCTAACTAATTATTTTTTTCTAAGATGAAGAAATCCTGAATTCTTTAGGCTATTTTCACACAGCAGGTAAACTTGGCCCAATTTCAATCTTTTCCATCATCTGTGATACACTAATTCTGACATTTTCTATTCCAATTTGGACCAGAGAGCTAGAGGGATATAAAGCCCCTCATCACTGAGTCGTGGAGCAGTGGTGCTCCATCCAATACTTTTGGGATGAGGTGTGGTGGTGATCATCCAACATCCTAACCTTTACGAATGCTCTTGTTGGTGAATGCGATCAAATCCTCACAGCAATGCTCCAGAAGTCAAGTCAGATTTATTTGTATAGTGCTTTTTACAACTGTTGTCGTCACAAAGCAGCATTACATAAATAGTAATTAATAAAAGACAGAGACAAAGAAGAAAGAAGAAAATAACGTAAGACATGATGGATCAAAGACCCCCAGTGAGCAAGCCAACGGCGACAGTGGCAAGGAAAAACTCCCTCAGAGCTGGAGGAAGAAACCTTGGGAGGAACCAAGACTCACAAGGGGGACCCGACCCATCCTCTTCTGGTCAGAACTATTTAAACATTAATGATAAGAATTACCAAAGCAGGTATAACAGATAGTTACTCCAACAAGAAACAATGAATGAGCAGGTGTCTCAATACTTTTGTCCATATAGTGTATTTTCAGTCATCCAACACCAGGTTCTCTTAATAAACTAAAATCCACATTAATGTTTTAAAAACCTGATTTCACTGATCAAGCCTGTCAAAAATATATATACCATAATTTATACACATAACATATACAATAATTTGTGGTGTTTGGCTCATGTTTTCTACTTACATACGTCTTACATCTCCACAACCAGCATACTTCTATTTTGCCAGCCAGCCGACTGCCTCTTGTAATTTTACAGCTGCCATGTTGAGTAGTGGTTTTATCCCAATTTCCAAAATCACTGCCAACTTCCTCCCACTAGCTAGGATTTCTCATATTACACAATGACACCAGTGCTGAGGGTGTAAAAACTGCTACGTGCTCAACACCCAGAGACAGTGAGACCAATATTGCTCTCTTTCATATGTGGTACTGAAATCCCATACATACAGTATCTGATAAACGGATATGCGACTCTGTATAAACGGCCGGATTGGAATTCACATGACTTTTACATCAGTCCAGCTCGACAGTGCTCATAAATGTGTGCTGAGAAGAAGGGGGAACGTATGACTGACAGCAGTGCGGGAGTTTTTTTAGTGGGGGGATAGTGAGGTTACAGACCTCATAAATATGTGGGGTGATGTCTCTCTTCAGACGGAATTAGAAGACACACATCGCAACCGCCGCTCCATGTTTGAAGACATTTCTAAAGAAATGGCCGAACGCATCACTCTGTGATCAGCCCAGCTGTCAATCACTGGATCTCCTTGATAGCTCCTGTGACGCTGGAGAAGATGAAAGCGAAGCTCCACATTAAGGGTTGTTCTTTTGCACATGTGCATTCGTTTAGGAGCTTGAACTGTCCAGACCAATTAAAAAAAGACTTTCATTTGAAGCTTACAAAAGCAAAATCAGATTTAGGTTCAGATTTCATGTTTTTGGCTGTCTTTTGGGTAAAGCTCATAGCCCAGCCAAGTTCGGTCTGCTCTGTACTGCAACTGCACTTCAGTTTGGGGCTACTTTGTGTACCTGTTGGCAGCGATGGTAAAAAAGGAAGAGAGTAATGCTGGTGTAATGCTAAAAGGGAAATTTGAAAACTGTGCTGCGACACGCACCCCGGGTGGTGTACAAACACAGCAAACTGCCTCGGAGCTCGACAGCAAGCAGTGCGTGAAAAGATACCTCTGAACATCAGAGGCGTGAAGACGTACCGGTGCATATGTTCATACATACGAAGATGTCAACAAGACTGTGCGAGTCTGTCACTTTTACGCATTAAGTTCTCGTCAGTATGTACAGTGTATAAGAGTGGTGTCTGCAGTTGTAATGAACCTTGCGGAGCTCGAACATGGCACCGTTTGGTAGATTAGATAGAAATGGATCAAACGACTACAACTAAAACTAGCCTTAAAACTAACTGAAACTAAAGCTGTCCAGACAAAGCCAACAGGCAATTACACTACATGTCCAAATATTTGTGAACACCCCTTCCAATGAATGCATTCAACTACTACAAGTTGCTCCCATTGCGGACGCAGATGTATACATGCACACAGCACAGCTTGTCTAGTCCCTGAAGAGAATCACTGACAATAGAATAGGACTGTCTGGAGCAGATAAATGTGAACCTATTGGCACCATGCCTAATGTCAGGCATGGGCTACAGGGGTGTACAGCCCCCCAGCATTGAGCTGTGGAGCAGTGGAAGAACTGGAATCTGGAATGATGGATGGTGCTCCATCCAATACTTTTGGGATGAGTTGGAGAGTCGGGGATGAGGTTGGGTGGTGGTCATAAAACATCCTGACCTCATGTACGCTCTTGTCACTGAATGCAATCAAATCCTCATAGCAGTGCTCCTCCAAAATCTAGTAGAAAGCCTTCCTGTCTGGCTAGTAGAGACAGTTACTCCAACAAAAGCAGGGTAAACTCTTTTTAATACGTTGATTTCAGAAGAAACAGTGAAAGAGCAGGTGTCCCAGTACTTTTGTCCATATAGTTTGTTTCCAGTCATCCAGGTCCAGATCTCTCGGGACTGGGAATCGGGCGAGAGCGATAAAGACTAAACTGAAATCCACATCATCATACATCATCATAGATCAAGCCTGTCAAAAAGATATAGTATAATGTATATAGATATGTACAGTCATTTTTGGTGTTTGGCTAAGGGGTACTACTTATACACCATCACACAAAATAAAGTATTGTCCGGCACACTACTTTTTTTTTTTTTTTTGCCAGCCAGCTGATTGGCTTTTTTTTTAATAGTGGTTTTATCCCGGTTTCCAAAATCACTGCCAGCTCCCTCCCACTAGCTAGGATTTCTCATATCACACAATGACACCAGTGCTGAGGGTGTAAAAACTGCTACGTGCTCAACACCCAGAGACAGTGAGGCCAATATAGCTCTCAGGGCACCGTCAAACTATCAAACTTGTGATATCCCAAAGATAAGATGGCTGCGCCACATTGAGCCCCTTTCCCACCAGACTTCTCGTGTGTCTAAGAAGTCCTAGGGAAAGTACGCATGAATCACAGTAGCTGCAAGACAAAGCCTTGTCCTGTTGTTGAATTTTTTACCAGGACGGTCAGGACGTCTTGTCCGATGCATTGCAATTACCGCCAGCGCATCTATTCAAGTGGTCGGGTCCCCAGCTCCACCGCACCAGCTAACAGACGCCCGTTCTGGCCAACATCACTTAACAGTGATGAAAGGAGGGGGCGTCATCTACCCACCTGGAGAGAGCACTGAAATTGTGCTCTCTCAGACTCCGGCTGCTGATGGCAACGCTTTGGCTCGGGAGTCGACCTCGTGATCCCCAGGCCATAGTGGTAGTGCCTTAGACCACTCAGGCACTCTAAGCTCCCATGCTAGTTTTTAATTATTCTTCTGATATTTGCCAGCATAGAAGTATTTTAACTGAAACTAAACTGAAACTTTTTAATTAATTAATTAAATTAATTAAATAAATAAAGGCTATAATAACCCTGTTTTGCTCTGCCTCATATCTCAAAAACACCTTCTTCATCATTTACCTCCATCAAGATCTTTCCGCCACAGCAAAGCCAAAAAGACGCGGAGGACTCTCAGCACTCTTCAGGCTGAAGCTGCCGTTTGACACTAATATTCACCATCTGTCGAAGCGGAAATGTTATTTTTGAAATCTGCGCGAGCCGTTTTCCAGCAGATGTGCATTTTTTTTCTTTGAATGATGGATTTCCACTGTCATGATTATAAATGGAAGTGAAGCTTGCCTCGTCCTCCCTCCCTTTCTCTCTCTCTCTCTCCGTTCCGTTGGGCTGCTGTGTTTTTTTTTTTTTTTTTTTTTTTTGGCAGGGTTCGGGCTGTAAGCTCCACACTGTCCACACAAAACAGCTTACAAGCCTTAAGCAGACTTTTTGGCCCGCCTGTGCTGGAACGAACCCTCCATGTTAGAACACTTTCTGGAAGCGTTTGAAGCGGAAGGATGTGGAAAACAAGCAACTCATTAAACTGGGCTGATGTTTAGTGGTTTAACGATATGCAATCAAAGATTTGTCTCTAACGGGTCTTTGGATAGGCTCCTTCCCTTTGTTCTCTACAGCAGCATTGATTAAGGAATAATAAGCAGGATGTTGATGAGAGGAACTCAGGCCAGGTCTGCTGGTGTTTATCCACCATTTGTCTGCCTACTCCAATGATTTTTACCACTGCGGCTAGGCTGAGGTGTACTCATCGTTAGCATGCATGTGCGTGGGTGCATGTGTGTGTCTTTGTGTAGATTTTTAGAAACTTTTTCAATAAATGAGTCGAACGAGGTTTCTTTGCTTTATAAACAACTGGAAAAGTGCCATGTGGTTGCTATGTGGTTGAACAGGGTGAAACTGCTTTTGCCAAGTGGTTGCTAAGGCATCCCAACTGGATGCCATGGTGTTGCTAAGGTATTTCCTGCTGGTTGCTAGGGTGCTTTCTATGGTTTTTCAGGTGATTGCTACGATGCTCAAGGTGGTTGCTGGGGTGGCTGCCATGTTATTTTCAGCAGTCACTATGCAGTTGGCAAGTGGTTGCTGTGGTACCCAATGTGGCTGGTTGGGGAATAGTAGTGTATTTGTCTCATTGTGACATAAGAAGAGTGCACAAATGATTGCACCTTATTCATTCTTATAGGAATAAAAAAGGATAGATCAGAAAACAAAATAGTTACCATAATAGTAACAGATGGACTGATCAGTGTTTCTGGGGCCAAATCAGGGCGCTGTAGGATGCCACACCAACGTTTTCGGGCAAACTAATGCACCAGCTCTGAAAGTCTATGAATTCTGGCACCGGAACCGATCAGTGTCGCTCACTGTTTGCTGGCAATACTCACACTCACTGTACTGGGCTGAGTGATGAGTGATTGGCTGAGTGATGTGTTTTTGGGGGCTGTCTCCATTTAGTCTTTACTCTGCTTCCCCCACAAGCTTCCCCCCACATTCTGCTAATATGCAAATCTAAGTCTGAACCCCCCCCCCAAAAAAAAAACATATGCTGCGCATGGTGTAAATTGCAACACTAAAGGCTGTTCCGCAGCTGTGTATGAGGTCTGAATTGCCATCTAGAGGCTGAATAAGCAACTGCAGTGTGCTGTGACCTCTACAAAGCTGCAGTGACTCGCAAAATATGGATGATATGATCTGACCAGCTCTTAGGATCTGCTAAATTATTGGTCGATTGTCAACAGCACATTTGGGCTGAAAATTGGCCTTCACCACTGTATTTAAAGATTTTAGTAATGATAAACAGTAAAGAGTATCCCGGCTAACAAGGCACATTCTCCTGACATCAGGGATGTTCAATTTTGGTCCACTAAATAACATCATGCACAAAACATTAGGGAACAAATATTTGCCAGTTAAGACGGACCAATCAGTGGCTTTGGGGCTGATCCCAATCGCCAATTGTCTTTCAGCTTGATTGGTTGAGCGCCGATACTAGGCCGATCTAGGGTGGGGCTGGATGCTACATTAACCTTTCCAGGCAAACATGGTAATGCATTAATGAGACATCCTCTGGCACCCAACAAAACCCATAAAAGAGGCATTTGCAGGTAAAAAGTACAAGCAGAACTACAGTCAGAATTTACACTGTAAACGTCTACAAAGAAAATTCCTGTTTCTGGAACACAATTCTGAATCAGAATGCTTTGTATTTGCCAGGCGCCGGCAAAACCGAGCCAGCAATAAATGCAACATGCATAAAACTCTTCATTTTCGTTTGATTTTAAGCTTTACAGATTGTTAAAGAATGCCGGACATCTGCGTAGAGACGAGTGGTGCGTGTTTCAGTGAATTTTGGACTGTAGCATATGGTGAAGGTAATGTGGGTGAAGCGTGCTGTGCTAAAGCCTCCACTGCTGGAATATAGAGCAGAGAGGCAGCACGCATCACTAACACTGAGATACACTCCAATTCACCTGCAAACATGTCACTGTCCCACATACACCTACACACACACACACACACACACACACACACACAGTGTCACCACAGTGAACCATTCTCCTGCTGAATTTGCCAGGCCCTCCTTGCCCTTGCCAGACAGCTTGACAGTTTGTTTCTGCTGATAGCAGAGCTGAGGGGGGATTAAAGACCCTGTACTGCCCCCAAACACAAATGCAGACCCCAGAACCAACTCCAGCCCCCAAGACATGCACATATACACACACAAATAGCTTGAACAACACACACACGTAGCAGTTCTGGTCAAAAGTGTGGAATTTACTTAGAAAGTGGTCGAAAGATTCATGATAAAATGCATATTGTAGTATATATATATATATATATATATATATATATATATATATATACACAAAAAAACACAAATTGGTGATACAAGGTTTTGGTGTGAGAGTGACAATATATGGAGGGGAACAATCTTAAATTGAGAAAATAAACATAAAATTAAAATAGATTTTTTTATTTTCTTAGACCAATATGAAACGATATTTGGTGCCAGTACTAACAGTACTAACAGTAACCTTCAGAGGTTTACAATATTATATAATACATTACTGTAGTGATTTCTGATTATTGTATAAAATGTATATCATACATGCAAACGTGTTGTAAAATTCATAAATATGCTGTATAGGTGAAGTTTGAGAGAGGACGGGCTCTGCAGTTTAGTAGCTTTTGATCAGTGAATGCAAAAAGTGATAATAATAATAGTAATAATAATAATAATAATAATAATAAAACAAGCCAGCCCAAACCAGCAGTTTGTTTGTGAGTCAGTGCAGTGTGTTCTTCAAGCCTGGTGGAAAAGCATCCCTCAGGAGGCTCCTTATAACGCTGTTTGAGAGAATGCCAACCGTGTGTACAGCTGCATCAAGACAAAGTGAAGAACCTAAAATAGAGGACAGTTTGGGCGTATTTGTGTATTTTAACATTGTGGAGTTATTCCACT